>NC_044976.1:174423951-174723951 GCF_008728515.1 Papio anubis
CCTCAGCTGTAGGTCTGTTGGAGATTGCTTGAGGTCCACTCCAGACCCTGTTTGCCTGGGTATCAGCAGCAGAGACTCAGTTGAAAATGCCGAAATCACCGGTCTTCTGTGTCGCTGGCGCTGGGAGTTGAAGACTGGAGCTGCTCCTATTCAGCCATCTTGCTCCGCCCCCCATAATTAACTTTTAATGGGAATGCTTTCCCAATACTGAATCATGCGACTGTAACTTTCCTAAATTTATACCTTGTAGTTAAACATTTCTGTATTTACATAACTATTTTCTTAAATAGATTATGGAGACTTAACTAGGCAACCTAATTTTTCAAATATTCAAAATGGAAGTCAGAATATTTCTTTAAATAATTATCATTCCTAAATGTATTTTTACAATATTAGAAACTTTGATCAATTAAAATGTAGTATGTATTAAAGCAGTGAAGGAAAAATGCCCCTCGTAGTCACCTCTAAAGCTTTCTACATATAATTAACTGTGTAACTCGGTGTCCAAAAGCAAAGTATATTAGCCAGAATATTGAGCATTTCATGATTGAAATTCTGAACAATGCCTAGATAGAGCAGAAAATAGTGACTATAAACTCAGTCCTTGCTCTGAATGCCCTTATTTTAAAGATTTAAGTCCCTAAAATGATACAAATTTCATTTTGGATATTTAATTTCTTTTTTCTTAAGTAATAAAATATACGTAAGTAATGTGGCAGAGGTGATGATGAATGACTTAAAATAGATAACTCTCTGGAGAATAAGGATGGTTTATAATATTAATGTTATGAGCAGTGAAGACAGAAAAAAGGTGAGAAACTTAGTCTTGTGACTTCCTATGATATTTACTGATATAAATGCCATAGCTGTTCTTGGAGCTTCAAAATGATTTTGATGATTGGTTGCCAATCATAGATTAAGAACTATATTTCATACTGATGGTTACTCAGTTGAGCTGTATACACAACTTTTAAATTTAGATTCCTTTGCTACAGCCAGTAACAGAATATCTAGGCTTAAAGTATAGATATATCTTGTTTTATCCCAAATGATAAGGTACTTTTCTCCCTTTAGTGGCTGTAACCTCAGTGCCTAGAACAATCCACAACAATTATGAAAAGTAATTGTTGAATAAATCAGCAAAATTTAGGAACAATGTTTTTATGTATCGCATCTTTCATTTATTAGAATGTCCAAACATGCAGTAACCACCTCAATTGTTATATACGATTGTTGCACATCATGCTATTTTCTTTGTAAATCCTATTTTTAAATGGTACTTCTTGAAGTTCTTTATTGACTTACTACTTCTCTTTTTCTAAAGTTAGATATCCTCCCATATTTTTCTACTTTATAGGGACAGAGCATTAGTTACTCACCAACTAATTGATAATTCAATCACTTTGAAAATTTCATTTCATAAGCATTAGCAAGAATCATGGCTGCAGATTACGGTTATAAAATCTGTGGCCAAAAGTTATGCTAAATGGTATTGCATGTTTAAGAAATAACATGAAGGTGGTCTTTGCCCAGGGCAGATAGCAGCACCCAAGCATCTGCCACTCACCAGCCACCACTGCTGGAATAGTTCCTTAGGGTAGATGTATGCACAAACAACAGTAGCAGATAAACGAAAACTGAGTAATATGCACACACACCTACACATACATGTATGGAAAACAGGAGTGGGAAAGTAGAGTATAAACTTTTCAGTTTTTAGTCAAGAAGTCAAATTTTTGGTGAATCATAATAATATTAAAACATAAAATTGCATGCGTTAATACTGCTGTGTATATTTTTGAATGGTGTTTTAGATCTGTGTCTCACAAAACTCTGTATGATAGTTATCTCAATCTTCAGATAAGGAAATTAAGAAATAGAGAGGAAAAGTGATTTTTTTAAGATTACAAGGCTAGAGAGAAGAAGATTCAGGACAGGAAACCAGGTATTCAGTTTTTCATGAGCTTTTATCCACTGATGCTTCTCTTTGCCAAAAGTGTCAGACACATATGTATGAATTTAAAAATGCATTTTATTTCAGAGTTTAATATAAGTAATTTTGAAATACATGTAAGCTATATGTGATCTATCATTCCCCACAATTATGTCGGGAATACATAACGAACTGATTCACTTTTTTTTAAGCTGATGTGCCAAATATAAGTATTAGAATGAATCTCTCACAAGAAGTTTCTTTCTTTTTTTCTGAGACAGGGTCTCACTCTGTCATTCAGGCTGGAATGCAGTGGTGTGATCATAGCTCACTCAGCCTCAAATCCTGGAGAGCTGAAGCAATTCTCCCACCTTAGCCTCCCAAGTAACTGGGACCATAGACATGTGCCACCATGCCTGGCTGGATGTAAAAAAATAATTAGAGATGGGTCTTGCAATGTTGCCCAGGCTGATATCAAATTGGCCTCAAGCAGCCTCCCCCAAAGTAATGGGCTTTGCAGGCATGCACAAACACACCCACCCTGGAGGCTTCTTAAAGAAAGGATTATTCATTTTTCTTAGTAGTCCAGAATGACAGTTGCATTCCAATTTTAGAATCTGTGTCAAGTTAATTTAGGTTATTTAAAAATTTCTCTGATTGTCGGGCACGGTGGCTCAAGCTCAATCCTACACTTTTGGGAGGCCGAGACGGTGGATCACGAGGTCAGGAGAGATCAAGACCATCCTGGCTAACACGGTGAAACCCCGCTCTGGCTTCCGTGTGGGTCACAAAAACTAGCTGGCGCAGATGGCTGGCTTCTGTAGTCCCAGCTACTCGGGAGGCTGAGGTGAGAATGGCGTGAACCCGGGAGGCGGAGCTTAGTAGTGAGCTGGAGATCCGCCACTGCACTCCAGCCTGGGCGGCAGAGCGAGACTCCGTCTCAAAAAAAAAAAAAAAAAATTTCTCTGATTGAGAAGTAATTTGTACTAGAAGCTTTTAAAGTAGACTGCAAAGAACACTATTCCTCAAAATAGAGGAACAGTTTATATTATTTGTTCATTTTCTTTCTTACTGGCATGAATATTTGAAATCAATTTGTAACAAGCAACAAGCAATATGTCTGAGCTTTCTTTATTTGCTGCTTCCTATCTAGACACTTCATAGCCCCATGCAAAGAAAACATACATTCAGTTAAACCACATACAGCATGCATCAATAAATCCAAGCTGAAATTATCTTAGAGATGAGACCATATGATATCTTCACAGAAAATATAAAATAAATTATTGTTTCAATCTTGGGTTTGAAATACAAGGACTGACTGCCAGACTTTTTTGGAATTTTATTTATTTTTATTTTATAAATTTATTATTATTATACTTTAACTTCTAGGGTACATGGGCACAACGTGCAGGTTTGTTACATATGTATACATATGCCATGTTGGTGTGCTGCACCCATTAACTCGTCATTTACATTAGGTATATCTCCTAATGCTATCCCTCCCTTCCCTCCACCCCACAACAGGCCCCGTTGTGTGATGTTCCCCTTCCTGTGTCCAAGTGTTCTCATTGTTCAATTCCCACCTATGAGTGAGAACATGCGGTGTTTTGTTTCTTGTCCTTGTGATAATTAGCTGAGAATGATGGTTTCCAACTTTATCCCTATCCCTACAAAGGACATGAACTCATCGTTTTTTATGGCTGCATAGTATTCCATGGTGTATATGTGCCACATTTTCTTAATCCAGTCTATCATTGATGGGCATTTGGGTTGGTTCCAAGTTTTTGCTATTGTGAATAGTGCTGCAATAAACATACGTGTGCATGTGTCTTTATAGCAGGATGATTTATAATCCTTCGGGTATATCCCCAGTAATGGGATGGCTGGGTCAAATGGTATTTCTAGTTCTAGATCCTTGAAGAATTGCCACACTCTTTTCCACAATGGTTGAACTGGTTTACAGTCCCACCAACAGTGTAAAAGTGTTCCTATTTCTCCACATCCTCTCCAGCACCTGTTGTTTCCTGACTTTTTAATAATCACCATTCTAACTGGTGTGAGATGGTATCTCATTTTGGTATTTATTTGCATTTCTCTGATGGCAAGTGATGATGGCATTTTTTATGTGTCTCTTGGCTGCATAAATGTTCTCTTTTGAGAACTGTCTGTTCATATCCTTTGCCCACTTTTTGATGGGGTTGTTTTTTCTTGTAAATTTGTTTGAGGTCCTTGTAGATTCTGATATTAGCCCTGTGTCAGATGAGTAGATTGCAAAAATTTCTCCCAGCCTGTTCGCCTGATGGTAGTTTCTTTGCTGTGCAGAAGCTCTATAGTGTAATTAGATCCCATTTGTCAATTTTGGCTTTTGTTACCATTGCTTTTGGTGTTTTAGACATGAAGTCCTTACCATGCCTGAGATCCTAAATGGTATTGCCTAGGTTTCCCTTCTAGGTTTTATGGTTTTAGGTCTAACATTTGGTGCCTTTAATCCACTTTGGAAATTAATTTGCATAAGGTGTAAGAAAGGGATCCAGTTTCAGCTTACATGTGGCTGGGCCAGTTTTCTCCCAGCACCATTTATAAAATAGGGAATCTTTTTCCATTTCGTGATTTTGTCAGGTTTGTCAAAGATCAGATGGCTGGTAGATGTGTGGTATTATTTCTGAGGACTTTGTTCTGTCTCCATTGGTCTATATCTCTGTTTTGGTACCAGTATCATGCTATTTTGGTTACTGTAGCCTTTGTAGTATAGTTTGAAGTCAGGTAGCTTGGATGTCTCCAACTTTATTCTTTGGCTTAGCATTGACTTGGCAATGCAGGCTCTTTTGGTTCCATATCAATTCCAAAGCAGTTTTATCCAATTTGTGAAGAAAGTAATTGGTAGCTTGATGGGAATTTTGGCATTGAATCTATAAATTACCTGGGCAGTATGGCCATTTTCACCATATTGATTCTTTCTATCCATGAGCATGGAATGTTCTTCCATTTGTTTGTGTCCTCTTTACTTCGCTGAGCAGTGGTTTGCAGTTCTCCTTGAAGAGGTCCTTCACATCCCTTGTAAGCTGATTCCCAAGTATTTTATCTCTTGAAGCAATTGTGAATGGGAGTTTACTCATGATTTTGGCTCTCTGTTTGTCTGTTATTGGCTTAGAGGAACGCTTGTGATTTTTGCACATTGATTTTGTATCCTGAGATTCTTTGCTAGTTAAGCTTATCAGCTTAAGGAGATTTCACAGATAATGGGGTTTTCTAAATATACAACTATTTCATCATCTGCAAACAGGGACAATTTGACTTCACTTTCCTAACCACACTCCTTATTTCTTTCTCCTGCCCAATTGTCCTGGCTAGAACTCAACACCATGTTGAATAGGAGTGGTGAGAGAGGTCCTCTCTTTGTGCCAGTTTTCAAAGGAATGTCTCCAGTTTTTGCCCATTCAGTATGATATTACGTGGGTCATTACAAATAGCTCTTATTATTTTGAGATATATCCCACAATACTAATTTGTTGGGAGTTTTGGCATGAAGGGGTGCTGAATTTTGTCAAAGGCCTTTTCTGCATCTATTGATAACCATGTGGTTTTTGTCTTTGGTTCTGTTTATATGCTGATTACATTTATTGATTTGCATATGTTGAACCAGTCTTGCAACCATGGATGAAGCCTGCCCTGGATCATGGTGGGATAAGCTTTTGATGCTGCTGGATTGGTTTGCCAATATTTTATTGAGATTTTTGTATTGATGTTCATCAGGGATATTGGTCTAAAATTTCTTTTTGATTGTTGTGCCTCTGCCAGGCTTTGCATTTAGATGATGTTGGCCTCTATAAAGAGTTAGGGAGGATTCTCTTTTCTCTTGATTGGAATAGTTTCAGAAGGAACGGCAATAGCTCCTCCTTGTACCTCTGGTAGAATTCATGAATCCGCCTGGTCCTGGATTCTTTTTGCCGGTAGGCTATTAATTATTACCTCAATTCAGAGCCTGTTATTGGTCTTATTCAGTGATTCAACTTCTTCCTGGTTTAGTCTTGGGAGGGTATTTGTCCAGGAACTTATCCATTTCTTCTAGATTTCTAGTTTATTTGTGTAGAGGTGTTTAGTATTCTGATGGTAGTTTGTATTTAAGGGATTGGTGGTGATATCTAGTTTATCATTTTTATCTTATCTCTTTTTTCTTCTTATTAGTCTTGTTAGCAGTTCATCGTTTTCTTTGATCTTTTCTTAAAACCAGCTCCTGATTCATTGATTTTTTTTTGAGACGGAGTCTCACAGGGTCACCCAGGCTGGAGTAGTGGCGCTGATCTCGCTCACTGTAAGTCTCGCCTCCCAGGTTCACCATTCTCCTGCCTCAGCCTCCGAGTAGCTGGGACTGGCATGCCACCGCCCAGCTAGTTTTTTTGTATTTTTAGTAGAGACGGCTCTACCCATGTTAGCTAGGCCCCGACCTCCTGACCTCTGGATCCACCCGCTTCGGCCTCCCAAAGTGCTGGGATTAGGTTTGAGCCACCAAGGCCTCGCCAGATCTCATTGATTTTGAAGGGTTTTTATGTCTCTATCTCCTTCATTCTTGCTTTGATCTTAGTTATTTTGCCTTTCTTGCTATCTTTTATATGTGTTTTTGTTGCTCTAGTTCTTTTAATTGTGATGTTAGGGTGTCAATTTTAGATCTTAGAGACAAGCAAATGCTGAGAGATTTTGTCACTGCCATGTCTGCCCTACAAGAGCTCCTGAAGGAAGCACTAAACCTGGAAAGGAATAACCAGTACCAGCCACTGCAAAACATACAAATTAGGAAGACCATTGATGCTAGGAAGAAACTGCATCAAGTAACGAGGAAAATAGCCAGCTAACATCATAATGACACGATCAAATTCACACATAACAATATTAACCTTAAATATAAATGGGCTAAATGCTCCAATTAAAAGACATGGACTGGCAAGTTGGATAAAGAGTCAAGACCCATCAGTGTGCTGTATTCAGGAGACCCATCTCATGTGCAGAGACACACATAGGCTCAAAATAAAGGGATGGAGGAAGATCTACCAAGCAAATGGAAAACAAAAAAAGGCAGGAGTTGCAATCCTAGTCTCTGATAAAACAGACTTTAAACCAACAAAGATTAAAAGAGACAAAGAAGGCCATTACATAATGGTAAAGGGATCAATTCAACAAGAAGAGCTAACTATCCTAAATATATATGCACCCAGTACAGGAGCACGCAGATTCATGAAGCAAGTCCTTAGAGACATACAAAGAGACTTAGACTCCCACACAATAATAATGGGAGATTTTAACACCCCACTGACAACATTAAAGAGATCAACGAGACAGAAAGTTAACAAGAATATCTAGGAATTGAAGTCAGCTCTGCACCAAGTGGACCTAATAGACATCTACAGAACTCTCCACCTCAAATCAACAGAACATACATTCTTCTCAGCACCGCATCACACTTATTCCAAAATTGACCACGTAGTTGGAAGTAAAGCACTCCTCAGCAAATGTAAAAGAACAGAAATTATAACAAACTGTTTCTCAGACCACAGTGCAATCAAACTAGAACTCAGGATTAAGAAACTCACTCAAAACTGCTCAACTACATGGAAACTGAACAACCTGCTCCTGAATGACTACTGGGTACATAATGAAATGAAGGCAGAAATAAAGATGTTCTTTGAAACCAAAGAGAACAAAGACATAACCTACCAGAATCTCTGGAACACATTTAAAGCAGCGTGTAGAGGGAAATTTCTAGCACCAAAATGCTTAAAACTTACAGGTATTGTTCCAAAATGTTACTTTGTTTAGCTATATAATATATAGATTAGCCAGCAGTAGGCACATAAGTACAGTATGGGCACTGTATGCACATTACTGAGAAAATGTTTTTCTGTGCATTTTCACCCTGCAGTGTTATGGAGTAATTAACATTATTCTTTCTTAACATAAAGGTAGAATCCAGAAAGTTTCTTCCTATTTCTAGCACTGATTTAATTTGCTGATTTAATTTGGAGAGCATAAGGACAATGAGTTCATGGTGAAAAATGTTTATGAGTGTGTATGAATGTGTGTGTGTGTGTGTGTGTGTGTGTTGGTAGAAAAATACTGGGGAAAAGTACTGGATTAAAAATTTCTTGACTGTTGCGGAGGTCACTGTATTGCCAGGTCCCTGGATGTGGTGTCAAGACTGTTCTCTACAAAACTCTAGGAGGCCCGATTTTCATCAAATTCACAGCCAGCGTGGCCCTATGCTGTATACCTGTATTAGGTAGTCATGTTTATTGCCCAAAATATCTCTGAGCCATAGGCAGTAACTTGGCTTTCTTTTCTGTAAAAATTATGTTAATGAAATTTGACTACCTTATTTAGAAGTTTGTGTTAAATCAAGTTTAATCTAAAGTTGCTTTGTTACATATTTTAAGTTCAGCCTAAAAGTTTCTCTATACATAGTGAACTATAACCTAAATGGAGGTGTAAACAGACTGTAACCTATTCTTGTGCCAGTCACCAAGTTTTGGCCAATCAAAGGGGAACAACTGTTCAAACCATGTTCAAATAAGGCAAACATTAAGATACAAACAATCTGGCTGTTTTTCTAAATCATGCCTTTTTTTTTTTTTTTTTTTTTTAATTATTTTTGTGAGACAAGACCTCACTCTGTCACCGAGGCTGGAGTGCAGTGGTGCAATCTCAGCTCACTGAAACCTCCGCCTCAGCCTCCAGAGTAGGTGAGATTATAGACAAGCACCACCATGTCTGGCTAATTCTTGTATTTTTAGTAGACACAGGGGTATCACCATATTGGCCAGGCTGGTCTTCAACTCCTGACCTCAGGTGATCCACCCGCCTTGGCCCCTCAGAGTGCTGGGATTACAGGTGTGAGCCACCACACCTACCCATGTCCATTTTCTGTAGGCTGCTTTCCTTTTTCTGTCTATAAATCTTCCACCACGTGCCTGTACTGGAGTCTCTGAGCCTACACTGACACAGGAGGCTGCCCAATTCATGAATTTTTCTTTGCTTAATTAAACTCTGTAAAATTAATTTGCCTAAAGTTTTTCTTTTAACAGTATAAAGATGGAATTAAATTTAAAATAGACCAAAATGTTTTGCAACAAACCTTAAGTGAATGTCAACCTTTCACTGAGATCAACAACACAAAGGTGAGGTAAGACTTTTAGCATGAAGAAATGAACCAAGAAAACCTGACAATAAAAACAATAAACCACTGTCAAAAACAAAACAAAACAGTAGAGCACCTAAAAAAGCAGGGAGGGGAAGAGAAAAGAAAAAATAATAGGTAATGATATGTATGGCAAATATTATATTATAAGCATATATTAGTACATATCCTTTGTGAGTAAAGATTAAAATCTGGCCTATGCTAATGCAGGCCCATCTAAGAATGACTTCACAGCAGGAAGGAAACCTAAGTAAGATAGAAAAGATATACTTAAATATGAAGGTAAATGTCCCAAAGAAAAGAAATACAATTTTATGAGGTCATAGAATATAGGAATCTGTCTTAATCTGAGTGTCTAGAAAGTTCTGGATAGCCATTGAGCTGAGATTTGTCTGGTGAGTAGGGATTAACTGGGCAAAGAGGGGTGATGACATTGGAGGTCATTTCAGAGAGAGGTAATCCGCATTCAGAGCTGTGATGGGAAGAAACATGGCCTGTCTGAGGAAGTGGAGAGAGACCCATGTGACGGATGCTCAGAGAACCAGTTATTGAAAGAAGCCAGAACAATGGGCAGAACTACATGTGAACAAGTGGTTCTAATGAAATTGTTCTGTAACTTAAAAGCAATAGGGCAATCATAAAGAGTTTTAAATTGGGTAAGGTTTGACAGTGGTTTTGGGATGGGGTGTTTTTTAAATGGTAAGTTCCTCATTTTGAAAAGATGGCTATGAATACAGTAGAGAGAGCTGCTCTGGCAAGGAAGGTATTTGGGGAAGGCAAAGGTGGCTGCTCCCTTGATTGCAATTTGTACAGGGATTACTAATTCTACATTAGTACTGTTAGAAGTCAAGAGATATTAAGATGGTAATAAAGAAAAGATTTGGCATTGGATCGCTATGCAAGAGTTGATAGGAAGACAAGATTTCTGGCTTGTGCATCTAGAAGTTTAGTGATGCCATTCCCTAGGAATGAAACACAGGAAAATGACCAGGTTTGAGATAAGAAAGGATGAAATGGATATTAGGAGAACAGTTTGGGACCTGCTGAAAGTAAGGCTCTTTTTAAAATATCCAAATGGAAATGTCTATATGAGTATGAACTCAAAAAAAGATTTTGAAAACTACAAAAATTTGCCAGTTATTGGTATGTAGAGGGTAGTGAATCACCGGTTTGAATGCAATTACCTATAGAGAGGAAGAGCAGAAAGGAGAAATTAGTCTGAAACTAAGTCCCATAGAACCCTAGCTTTTAATGGCTAGCTAATGGGTGGGGAAGGGTGAACCAATGGTGCCTGAGGGATAGCCAGACAGCTTGAAAACTAGAAGCCAAGTGAAGTGAGAGTCTCAATAGGGAGGGTGTGGTGAATAGTGTCACACAGGCTCAGGAGCCCTTTATGATGAGGATTGAGACATATTCCTTGGCCTCTCACCCAGTTCAAAAGGTTTCCTCCGACTGGTGGAGGAAGATTGTATCAGTTAAAATATGGCATGCCACCTGGAACTGGACAATGCAGAGTTAAAGAGATATATGGATTATTGGTTTCCTTAGAAAAATCGTAAGGGATAATGTGTCTGGGCCAGGCGCGGTGGATCATGCCTGTAATCCCAGCACTTTGGGAGGCCGAGGCGGGCAGATCACGAGGTCAGAGATCGAGACTATCCTGGCTAACATGGTGAAACCCCGTTTCTACTAAAAAACACAAAATATTAGCTGGGAGTGGTGGCGGGCACCTGTAGTCCCAGCTACTTGGGAGGCTGAGGTGGGAGAATGGCATGAACCCGGGAGGAGAAGCTTGCAGTGAGCCGAGATCGTGCCACTGCACTCCAGCCTGGACGACAGAGCGAGACTCCATCTCAAAAAACAACGACAACAACAACAAAAAAACCCAAAAAAATAGTGTCTGACGTTTTACCATTTTCGGGAGTTCACTTAAGAAAACTTAGTGGCTACAGTAGGCACACAAATTCATATGTCTGGCATTACACCAAGCATTTACATTTTCATTAAGATGTAAAATCATTAGGAGAGGTATTAACTTATTATTAATAAAAATGGTTGATTAGTAATCAGAAGCATTTTCATGAAAATGACAACAGATGCATATTCAATTTCAAGACAGACAAAATATGCCAAAGCAAATCAGTTTGGGTGAATTGTTCCCTCATCAATTCCTGTTTTAAGGCAGAGTTATATATTTATTGTCTCAGAAACAGAATAAAATGATAAAATTTAAAGGTGAACTGTAAGAGAAATAGGAAAGTAAGTGGGTAGATTATAGGTTTTTCCTAGTAAAAACCTTCTCTTTTATAAGTTAAATGAAGACTGGAATTGTTCCTGGGATACAGGGACTTAGCATCTCTGCATCAGTATTTGTGAATGATAAAATATCCTGTTATTATAAGAGCAAATAGGAAACAATCTTTTATATACTATATCAGTATAATCTTTATATGATTAATTTATCACATGAAAAATATACCCCATTCATTCTAGTAAATATAGGAATTTTAATAAGAGAGCATATTGTAATAATGTAGAAAATAAAATGATACCCAATTTCAGAAACTTGCTTACATATCTTTGATGGGTATTGAGATCAGAATGTAAAATAACTATGCCAGAAGTTTTTTCTTGTTTGTGAACTAAAGTTGTTTGGATAACCAAGTAAAAATGTGTCATTGAATTACATACTATGTTTATACAAGACACACAGATGAAATAAAATATATCACAACACATGAGGCAAGAAACTTAAAGATGCATGATATTATTGCTTTTCTCATAGTCAAAGAGAGAAGCACATAAAATATTAAATTTTTCACAAGGGGGTTCTCCATGAGCTCTCCCCTGTTCCTAACCTGACTTATTATTTTCAGATCTTACCTCCTTTCCAGTTTGATATTTTCTTCTAATATTCAAACTTTCACTCACCTTTTGAAAAAAACTCTCCCATCCCAACTCCGTATCACATGTTCTCCTCCTGGAATATACTCCTGAAATCTGGAACAGCTGGAGAATAACAGCAGGTTTTAACAATACCAATAACAATCTCCTGTGGCATCTTAAGTCCCACAAAATATTCCAGGGCAGCATTCTATTGCTGTCTCCCCTAGCATGATTTCAGACATTTTCACCCTCACACTCTCCCGATTTCCCTGATTGGACTCTTTGAATCTTTCCGTCTACTATGGGTTCACACACACATCAGTTGCTTAAACTGAATTTGTTGAGTTTTTCCATCTCTCTTCTACAAAGACCATACTTTCTCAATGAAAAACATTAACTTTCAGAAGTAGTCCAATCCAAAGCCATATAAGGTGATAAAGAAATTGTTTTCTGACTATCATATACTTCAAAGAATCTAAGCAATAGATAAAGTGATTCACATTTGTATATAAGTAAGTCCAGATTCTTCAATCCTGGCTCTTAAATGAGGCACTTCAGGGTACATATTGCTGAGACATAGGGGCTACTACCCGGGCTACACATGCGATTATTTCTAATAATACTGTATACAAGGTTCTGATTCTTAATCAGGGGCCCACTTCACATTCAGGCTGTGAAGAGAGGGGAGGTTCTGTTGCAGTTATACATGTCTTCACACATAAGTGAACATGAGCCTTCACATTCTCCAACATTTTGAAATGTTTTTCTAGGCTCTATAGGGCAAATTATATTTGATAGAATTCCCTTTCTGTCACCACATAATTTGTTGATACTTTACACATCTTCAGGGTTGATTCATTCTTTATTTAGTCATTAATCGATTGTCTCAAATTGTTATTTTGTTCACTTAAAGTTTGGCTACTATTCATAGGTTGTTTATTTATAAATGAGTGAATTGGAGTAGAGTATCTTCAAGCTCTCTTTTTATTTTCTTTCTATATGATTTGTGCAGATTGATTTATACACTCACCTACTTCAGTTCTCATCACACAGGTTTGGGATCTGCATTTTTAAATATCCTTCTCTTATCTCCTAACAGTACTAATGCTCCCCATTCCATTCCAGCAAACCGAGCCCTATGAATTCCCAAGTATTTTTTCTCTATTCAGAGAATTTCAATTCTCACTGGAAGAAGACAGTTGAATAGCTGATAACAGCAGCAAGGGTATATTTCCAGTGCTTTCTGATCATTTCCTGTAAAACAAAAATGAGAAATTGTCATGTTCTGATAGTGTTCAGTGATTTTGAAACAATTTTGCTTAGGCAGATACAAGGCTGACTGCATAAAAATCACCAAAGATGACTTTTAAAATACAACTTCTCAGTATCTCAGTAGATCTGGAGTGTGGTCCAAGAATATATATTTTTTAAAGCTGTTCCAAGCAATTCTGATACAAAGCCAAATTTAAGAACCTCTGCTATGCTCTGTTTGCTTCAGTTTGCCATCTAGCAGATTGCACTGTTCTAAACTGCTTCATAATTTAATATACGTATATGCACATGAATTCCAAAGTTTGTCACTCACTATCGATGTAATCTTGGCCAAGCAATTTAACATCTGAGTGCTTTAGTTTCTTCACTAATAGATATTTTTAAGCATAAAATGAATTATATGTATCTAAAATGCTTAGAGTAATGCCTGAGATAGAAAGATGTTAGTATTTTCATTTTTATTATTAATCATTTATTTTTTAGTCATCAAACATTTACAAAGAATTTATAAAATTCCAGGCATAGCTTTTCACACCTGGGGAATAGTAAACAGAGATCATTCCCCTTTACTGCTATTCCTAGAAGTGTAGTAGGAAAAACAGATTTATAAGTAAATAATTAAAATTGATGTGTTTGTATCAAAGACCTAAACATAAGAGCTAAAACTATAAATCATTTTGAAGAAAAATAGGGGAAAAGGCATGACATTGGAGTTAGCATTTTTTTAAATATAATACTAAAAGCATGGCTAACAAAAGAAAAAATAGATAATTGGGCTACTTCAAAAACTTTTGTGCATCAAAAGAGACTATTAATATAGATAAAAAGCGCCTATGGAATGGGAGTACATTTTGCGAAGCATTTATTTGATAAGGGATTAAATCCAAAATATAAAAAGAACTCCTAAAATTCAACCATAATGACAATTACATAAACCTGATTAAAATATAGGTAAAAGACTTGACTAGGCATTTCTCACAAGGTATGCAGATAACCTATAAGCACATGAAAATATGCCTAACATACTAATCATTCGAGAAATGCAAACCAAAATCAGATATCAGAATGAGATATTATGTCACACCCATTAGACTGGCTATTATTAAAAAAAAAACCCAAAAAACAGAAAACAACAAATGTTGACTAGGATGCAGAGAAAATGCTTTCTTGATGTCCAGAGTCATTTTAATCTGCATATTTCTGGTTCATAATTAATTGTCAAAATTATGATATGTAATTTTAAAGGACTACTATCAAGGGAAGAATCTTACGTTAGAAATTTGTATATTTTCAATAACTTCCAAAATGCCCATGACTGATCATAGTACAATACCTTTCAAGTTAAGTCTACACAGTGTTGACTGTGTTAGCTTCCACTAATAGAATTTGTCCTGCCTACTGCCAAGTGGCATCTGGACCCCAATATATGACCAAATGGGTCTCTAGAGCTACAATTATAGAAAAAAAGGTCTGCAGACATAAAACTTAGGGTGAGACTGGATGGGAAAAGAGTTACAAACTTGGTTTTAGTTTACTCTGAACAGGTGATTTTGGCTGTAAAACTTACTAAAAGGGAGAAATGTAAAAACAATGAGATAACATTGTATACCCATAAGAATGGCTATTATCAAAAAAGGAAAAAGGGCCGGGCGCAGTGGCTCACGCCTGTAATCCCAGCACTTTGGGAGGCCGAGACGGGCGGACCATGAGGTCAGGAGATCAAGACCATCCTGGCTAACCCGGTGAAACCCCGTCTCTACTAAAAAATACAAAAAACTAGCCGGGCGCGGTGGCGGGCGCCTGTAGTCCCAGCTACTCGGGAGGCTGAGGCAGGAGAATGGTGTAAACCCGGGAGGCGGAGCTTGCAGTGAGCTGAGATCCGGCCAGGGCACTCCAGCCTGGGCGACAGAGTGAGACTCCGTCTAAAAAAAAGAAGGAAAAGAATAGTGGGAAATAACAGATGGTAGTAAGTGTGATAATTTATTTTACGTGTCAAATTGGCCAGGTCATAGTACACAACCACTTGGTCAAACATTATTCTAGTTGTTTTTGTGAAGGTATTTTTTAGATGCTCAAAGGCTATATCAGCAGACTTTGAATAAAGCAGAGTATCTTCCACAATATGAGTTGGCCTCACTCAATCAGATGAAAACTACAATAGAAAAAGGCTGAACTCTCCAGAGGAAGAGGAAATTCTGTCTTTGAAGTGAAACTACAGCATTAACTCTTCCCCGGCTCTTCATCCTTTCAGCCTACTATCTTGCAGATTTTGAACTTGCTAACTTCCACTATTGTATGAAACAATTTCTTAAAATCTCTCTTTCTCTCTCTCTCTCTCTATATATATTTATTTATTTATTAATATACACATGTATGTATACGTGTGTATGTATATATTTATGTGTGTATGTTCTTTTTAAAAAAATAATTGAGTTTTGTGTGTGTTGAATATCTGTGCATATATATAAATACATATATATACATGTATATATACAAATACATATATACATGTATATATACACACATACTTTCTGTCAGTTCTGACACACATACATTCTATCAGTTCTGTTTCTCTGGAGAATCCTGCCTAATACCATGAGAACACGAAGAAATTAGAATCCTTGTGAATTGCTTGTGGGATGCAAACTGGGAAGCCACTGTAGAAAATTATAAAGCAATTCCTCATAAAATTAAACATAAAATTACCATATTAATCATATATCCACCAATTCAATTTCTGGTTATATACCAAAAAGAAGTGGTAGCAGGGACTCAAACAGATATTTGTATACCTATGCTTATAGCAGCATTATTACTGTAACCAAAAAGTAGAAGCAATCAAGATGTTCACCAACAGAAGAATGGACAAACAAAATGTGGTATATACGTACACTAAAATATTATCCAACCTTAAATAAAGAGGAAATTCTGACATACACTATAACATAGATGAAACTTGGAGACATTATTCTAAGTGAAATAAGAAAACTCTGAAAGAAAAAAATAAACACTGCATGATTCCACTTATATAAAGTACTTAGCAGAGTCAAATTCATAGAAGTAAAAAGTACTGTGATAATTGCCAGGAGATAGGGGAGGGAAGTAACAGGATTGTAGGGTGAAATGGTATTTCTGTACTAGATCCTTGAGGAATCGCCACACTGCCTTCCACAATGGTTGAACTAATTTACACTCCCAACACTGTAAAAGCATTCCTATGTCTTCACATCCTCTCCAGCATCTGTTGTTTCCTGACTTTTTAATGATTGCCATTCTAACTGGTGTGAGATGGTATCTCTTGTAAATTTTTTGAAGTTCTTTAAAGATTCTGGATATTAGCCCTTTGTCAGGTGGACAGATTGCAAAAATTTTCTCCCTTTCTGTAGGTTGCCTGTTTACTCTGATGATAGTTTCTTTTGCTGTGCAGAAGTTTGTTGGTTTAATTAGATCCCATTTGTCAATTTTGGCTTTTATTGTACCATTGCTTTTGGTGTTTTAGTCATGAAGTCTTTGCCCATGCCTGTGTCCTGAATGGTACTGTCTAGGTTTTCTTCTAAGGTTTTTATGGTTTTAGGTCTTACTTTTAAGTCTTTAATCAATCTTGAGTTAATTTTTGTATAAAGCATAAGGAAGGGGTCCAGTTTCAGTTTTCTGCATATAGCTAGCCAGTTTTCCCAACACCATTTATTCAATAGGGAATCATAACCCACTGCTTGTTTTTGTCAGGTTTCTCAAAGATCAGATGGTTGCAGACGTGTGGCATTATTTCTGAGGCTCTTTTTGGTTCCATTGGTCTTTGTATCTGTTTTGGTACCAGTACCACGCTATTTTGGTTACTGTGGCCTTATAGTGTAGTTTGAAATCAGGTAGTATGATGCCTCCAGCTTTATTCTTTTTTGCTTAGGATTGTCTTGGCTATATGGGCTCTTTTTTGGTTCCATATGAAATTTAAAATAGTTTCATATTCCTGTATATTTATTTTAGTGGTTTTAAAAAATTATGATACTGTACATTGTCTCAAACCACGTTTTAAAAGTAAGCAAAGTAAAAGCAATAAATGAATGAATGAACGGATGAACAACAACAATGAAAAAGGAGGCGATTGGAGGTATGAGAACTGGGTTGGTTGGCTTTGCATTTTAAAGGTATACTAGTTGTTTAATATCTCTAGGAATTGACTAACCCTTGGAGAGACTTCCCTATAGGGTTGGCAAGGCCCCAGATATTAAAGCATCAGAATACAGAAAATAAAATATATGATTAAGATAGTCATATATCACGGAAACAAATTAAAACAAAAATTTCAGTAACAAGATAGTTAAGCATATCACATCTAGCACTGTAAAAAGAGAAGCTCTTTTAGATTAGAGATGACATTACTAAGTTCTTTCTGCCAGGTAATGAGGTCAAACTGAAATTGCAATTAATTTAGTTGGGACTTGAAATTTAAGAAGGAGAGAGAGCAAATATAAATTATCCTATAAATAAAGCTAGTTTTGAAGACAAAAAGAATGCTAGGGTAGGATCTAGAGGGGGAAGTTTCTCTTTTTTTTCAGAAGAAAGATTTGGATATCCTCAGACTAAATCAAAAGTCAGTATAAAGGGAGAACTGTGAGATAGAGGACAGTGTGTATAATAATCTCTGGAGCGAAGTGCTGAGTCAAGAGGATCTGAATCGCAGGTGGAGAGATTAGATTTGGGTAAAAGAAACAATCGTTTCCTTGGGTGCAGATGTACTTGAGCATACGCCTATGTGAATGTAGATGAGATCATTAACTTCTGACAGCCTCTACTATATTTGTGCAGTAGATGAAAGGAAATATAATGACAATTTAAAAGTTGAGGGGAATATGAATTTCTTAAAGTGGCAGGGAAAAAAGTGTTGGTAATTGTCCAAATAACATTGAAAAATATAAATTTGTAGTCACCCCAGTGTTCATGATTCTGCCTTTTTTTTTTTTTTTTTTTTTTTTGGCAATTCACAGCAGTTGATGTAAACTATTCTGAGGGTGAATTGCTAACTACATTTATAGTTTGCTATTTCATGAATGTGGAAATATGGACACGTATGTTAGGAAAAGAAAGCCAGCTAGGGCAGAGATAATGATAAATCTAGGTGGAAAGAGGTCAAAACACAAAGTACTTCGAAAGGTAAGAGACATAGGAAGATTAATGAAGTATAAAAGCTAGCAAAAATGCTCAAAACAAAGTATTGAAGTTTAGACACCCCAAGGCAATAAATTCCAACTTGTATAAAAGTAACTCCATCTTTGCAGTTGTACAGGCCAACCCTTGAAGTCACCCTTGTCTTCTCTATTTCTAACATAGATCCATCCAATCTCTCAGTAATCTTTCAAATACATTTAAATCCCAACTACTCAGCACCATCTCTTCTGGATTAATTACACTTTCTGCATCCACCTTGCCTTCCCAGAGTCTATCCTCAACCTGTAACCCAGTGTAAGAATTTTTAAAAAGTAAATTCATGTCCCTCCTCTGTTCAAAATCCTGTATATATTCCCATTTCACTCTGAGTGAATCTTTACAATAGCCTCTCTGACTTCACATTCTACAATGCTGCTTCTTGCTTAATTTGTTTTGTCCTTGTTGCTATTCCTCAAACTCAGCAGGCATACTTTCTGATTTGAACTGGCTATTCCTTCTCCTTCAAATAATCTGACAAACTTCTTCACTTATTTCAAGTTTGGGTCCAAATCATGCTTTGTGACCACTCTTTTTCCATAAACTATGTCATTCACGTTTTCTCCTTAAGCTGCTCTTTTTTTTTTCTTTTCATTAATGGCATTTTTTTACCTCTAACATATATAATTTACTTCATTATTAAAATATTGCTCATCATCTGCTGCCTCTCAGTAGTGTGTAGGCTCCTAGAGAGAGGAATATTTGTTCACAAATCTATCCAAACCATCCAGAATGGTGAATGCCACAGAGTTGTGTTAAATAAAAGCTCTTTCAGTAAATGATTTGGAAAAGTTGAAGTAAAGAAACAATGACAATAGGCACCTGGTTATTTTCCTACAAAAAACGAATAGTTCAAAAGAGATTTCAGCGTAGATGAATTTTGAGGTGTGTTTGGACACCTTCATGCTAGACACGGGAGAGGTAGGTGCTTAAGAGATGCCAGCATTGAGCAAATAATAGATTGTTACATACAGATCAAATGAAATGGCAGTCAAGCCATAACAGGTTGAATGAAGATATTCTGTGCCTTGTTTACCTTATGCCTCATTTAGGTGCTGCTGTTCTGTGAATGTGTTCCCCAAAGTTCATGTGTTGAATATTTAATGCCCAATGCAGAAGTGTTTGGAGGTGGGGCCTAATAAGAGGTGATTAAGTCATGAGGGTTATGCTCTCATGAATGGATTAATGTCATTATTGTGGGAGTAGGTTCATGATCACAAGAGTGGGTTGTTACAAAAACAATTTCAACTATCTCTTGCTGTCACACTCTCTTGCCTTTCTGTCGTCTGCTGTGGGATAATGTGACACAAGGTCCCTAACCAGATGCTGGTGCCATGCTCTTGGACTTCCTAGACTCCAGAACCATGAGCCAAATAATTTTTTCTTGTTCATAAGTTATCCAGTCTCAGAATTCTCTTATAGCAACACAAAAGAGACAACAGATAGATGGTTTGCCCATACATCACTGAGTTACTCTTTTACATGTATTTCATATGGTAGAATATTTTGCTTTATTTCATTTTCTGCAAGATATTTGGGATAACCTTCGTCATCTCAAAGACAAGCTAACATAGACAGGGTTTTAGAAGAAAGGAAACAAAAGTCAGAAAATCTTGGGTGTAAAATCATTTCTGGATTAATCATATTGTCTAGTTCTTTTATTTTTCTTAAATAATAATAATAATAAAAATATGATTCCAGCTGGAGTAAAAATTCAGAACAATCCAGAATAAAAGAACAACTTTCTGATTCTGCTACAAAAAAATGAACTACACATTACAAAACGATTGCTTTCACATTATCCAGGGCAACATTATCCCATCACAAGTCTGTGTTATTCAATTCTTTTGTACTCTTTAATAACAAAACCTGCGAGTTTGTAAAGTTACGTAAAGAATATATCACTATGATTTCAGGCAATGTGGTATTACAACTTACAAGAAATGCCTGGGAGCATCCCACTTGTACCTCTTCAGAGACAGCTTATTTTCTGTCTTGAAGACTATAAAATAAAAAATGAACATAACAAATGTTTCAGTTTGTTCCCTAGACATAGTATAAAGCAAGGGTAATACATAACCATAAGATAAAATGTGGCAATCTCTTTCTTAAGGTGTTCATATTTAGCAATATCTTTGAAGTTTCATTCATTAGGCAAACGGGGAATCTAGGACTATGATTTCTCCTGAAAATAATTTTTATTTAAGCACATAATGTAGAAATCTACATTGTTATGTGCTTTTATATCCTGTTATGTAGAGGGCAACTGCAAAATATCTCATTGCATTAAGCTGCAGACCATTAACTAAAATCATAAGAACCTACCCACTCTTTTTTATCAGAATGTAATAAAGGCATATATTCTCCCACAAGTTTTGGTTGTTCTCCAAATATTTCCTCTCTAATATATAGTGTTTTAATTTGCATTTCCCTAGTGGCATATGATGTCGATTATCTTTTCCTATGCTTGTTTTCTATCTATATATCTTCTTTAGTGAGGTCTTTCTATCGATCTTTTGCCCATTTTTAATTGGGTAATTTGTATCCCAGATGTTTAGCTTTAAGAGGTCTTTGTATATTTTGGATGCAAGTCATTTATCAAATATATGTTTTGCAAATATTTTCTAGCAGTCTGTGGCTTGTCTTTTCATTTTCTTAACAGTTTGCTTCACAGAGCTCAAGTTTTTAATTTTAATAAAATCCAACTTCTCAGACTGTAGTTTCTGTGTTTCCTACTTTGCTGCTAGTGGCGAATTTTTGGACTTTTAAAAAAACTAATTTGGGTTCTCTTTTTCTGAGTGAGCTAAATTTATTGATCCTGCTTCATTATCACATTTCTTGCTGAGTGACTATCTGTTTGTTTGCACCCATTTTTTTCCTTAATGTATCTTCTAATATCCCCCAAGCCACTCCTTTTTCAATCCTTTCTATTTGCTATATAGGTTACAATTTTATGAAATTCTTTAGGGTTCATCTTTGAATGGATAGATGGATTATAAGTTTTGCTATTTCTTGCCAAAATCTGTTTAAGATTGGCTGTATAATGTAATTAGATATATTGAATAGTATTTTTCAGATTTTTTGTAAAGATAAGCTGCCTCTGATTAATATCTTCTCTCATTTTCATGCATATTTAGAAATATATAATTTTTTAGTTGTGTTTTTGTGATATTGCAGATAAAAGTCATTGCTGTTTCTCATGTAGAGCTCCGCCTGTTAGAATCTTTTTAAGCTTAATGGTAGCCACCCAAGCATTGAAATGAATTTCTACTAGCAGCACAGTTAAGGAGGCCTCAATTTTCCAGCCCTAAGAGTTAATATAAAGCTCCCATTCTTATTCTGTGAATGAGAAAAACTAACATGTTTGTGAAATTCAACAACACGAATATTATGACTCATCTTTCTCCTCTCCTGAGATAGTCACCATTCATAAGTTTAATGGAACATAATATTCAAGGCATGTCTATATTTATATCTATATTAGATATACTATCTATTTATATATTATCTATTTATAAGTTGATGGTAAAGATTTAGGTAAATATAGGTACAGAAGGCACGTTTCATGCCTAGCATACCAAATTCATTTTAGTTGTGTCTGAAATGCACATTAATTCATGGCACAATATTTCACATTTTCCTTTTCTAATGATCCTACTTGAATCATTTGAAAATTCAGGAGATCAAAAAAATTCCTTCATTATTGGTTCAAAAATAATGATAAAAAAGGACTATGGGATGTGTAGATATGCAATTGAGTTGATGAGAAATAACCTTAAGGAAATGTCTTTTAAAAGTACATACCTTAATTTAAAATTATTGCATTGCTGAAAATACTAATAGTCATCTGAGACATTAGCAAGTCACGATCGTTTTGCTGGTGGGGAGTCTCGCCTTGATGTTAATGGATGCTGACTGATATGCTGGTGGTTGCTAAAGGTTGGAGTAGCTGTGGCAATGTCTTAAAATAAAACAACAATAACGTTTGCTGCATTGATTAAAATCCTTTCACAAAAAAATTTCTCTGTAACATGCAATGCTGTTTGATATAATTTTATCCACAGTAGATCTTAAATCAAAATTAGAGCTGACTCTTTCAAACCCTACTGCTGCTTTATGAACTAAGTTTATGTAATATTCTAAATCTTTGGTTGCCATTTAAAGCATGTGTACACCATCTTTGCCAGAAGTAGATCCCATTTCAAGAAACCACTTCCTTTCCACATACATAAAAAGCAATTTCTTATTCATTATTTTGTCATGAGATTGCAGCAATTCAGTCGCATCTTCAGGATCCACTTCTATTTCTAGTCCTCTTGCTATTTCCTTCATCTCTGCGGTGATTTCTTCCACTGAAGCCTTGAACCCTTCAAAGTCAACCATGATGGTGGAATCAATTTCTTCCAAATTCCTGTTAATTTTGATATTTTGGCCCATTCTCATGAATCACAAATGTTCTTTATAGCATCTAGGATGGTGAAAATCCCCTTTCCAGGAGATTTTCAATTTACTTTACCCATATCCATCCAAGGAATCAATATCTATGTTAGCTATAGCTTTCTGAAATATATTTCTTAAATAATAAGACTTGAAACTCAAAATTACTCCTTGATCTATGCGCTGCAGAATGGATGTTGTGTTACCAGGCATACAAACAATGTTGCTTGTACATCTCCATCAGAGCCCTTGGGTGACTAAGTGCATTGTAAATGAGCAGTAATATTTTGTAAGAAATCTTTTTTCCTCAGTGGTAGGTCTCAAGAGTGGGCTTAAACTCTTCAGTAAGCCATGCTGTAAATAGATGTGCTGTCATACAAGGTTTGCTGTCCCATTTATACAGCAGAGGCAGAGTAGAGTTAGTATAATTCTAAAGAGCCCTAGGCTTTTTAGAATGGTAAATGAGCATTGACTTCAACTTAAAGTCACCAGCTGCATTAGCCCCTAACAATAGTGGCAGCCTGTCCTTTGAAGCTTTAAAAGTGGGTATTGACTTCTCTCTAGCTATTAAAGTCCTAGTTGGCATCCATCTAAGGCTGACTTGTCTATGTTGAAAAGCTGTGGTTTAGTGTAATCACCTTCATCAGTTATCTTATATCATCTAGGTAACTTGTTGCAGCTTCTACATTGGCACTTGCCGCAGCTTCTACCTTGGAACTTGCTGCTTCATCTTGTATTTTTGTGTTAGAGAGACGGCTTATTTCCTTAAACCTTGCACACTAACTCCTGCAAGCTTCGAACTTTTCTTCTGAAGCTTCCTCATCTCTTTCAGGCTTCATGGAGTTGAAGACCGATAGGGTCTTGCTCTGGATTAAGCTTTGACTTAGAGAATGTTTTGACTGCTTTTATCTTCCATTCAGACCATTAAAATTCTTTTCTTATCAGCAATAAGGCTATTTTGCCTTCTTATCACTCATGTGTTCACTGGCATAGCATTTTTCGTTTCCTTCAAAAATTTTTTCTTTGCATTCACAACTTGGCTATTTTAAGAGGCCTAGATTTAGCTTGTTTCAGATTTCAACATGACTTCCTCAGTAAGCTTAAGTATTTCTAGCTTTTAGTTCAAAGTAAGAGAAGTTTAACTCTTCCTTTCACTTAAACACTTAGAGACCATTGTAGAGTTATTAACTGGCTTAAAGTCAATATTATTCTGTCTCAGAAAATTGGGATAGAGACCCATTGTAGAGTGATTACAATGAGATCATTGTAGAGTTATTAACTGGCCTAAATTCAATATTATTGTGTCTCAGAAAATTAGGATACCTGAGAAGAGGAAGAGAGACAGGACAACGGCCAGTGTGTGGAGCAATCAGAACACACACATTTGTTGGTTACATTTTCTGTTTTATATGGGCATGGTTTTGGCACCCTGAATCAATTACAATAGCATTAGGTTGGTACAAACATAATTGCAGCTTTGCCATTAAAAGTAATGACAAAAACCGCAATTACATTTGCATCAACCAAATAGCATTGAAGATCGCTGATCACAGATCACCATAATAGATATAATAATTTTAAAAAGTTTGAAATAGTGTAAAAATTACCAAATGTAACACAGAGACATGAAATGAGCACATGCTTTTGGAAAAAATGGCAATGATAAACTTATTGTGCACAGAATTGCCACAAACTTTTAATTAAAAAAAAAATACACACACACACAAAATTTTTAAAGTGCAATGAAAGGAAGCACAGTAAAATGAGGTATGTCTGTATACACATTTAAATAAGCACTAACACTTTCCATCATTCAACAAATGATGTTTAATGATAGTAGTATATGTTTAGTCGTGTGTATTTTTTATTCTTCTTATAAATGAAGGTGGAAATACATTGAATATGATTTAAAAGTAGGTGCTATGAGTGTTGTTTTTTGGTGTCTTATAACTTCTAATTACAACTGTGAAACATAAAATCATATTAACTATTTTATATTTTAAAAAAAATAAGTGCCATGAAGGTTCAAGAAATGGAAGGAGACACTTTCATTTCTTTCCTTTGGAGTGCATTGTCTTTTATGTTTCTTGTAAAGGTACAACTTTCATGTAAATTTCAGTGAACATATTCTTTGATTTGTATCTTAAAACCATCTCTCCAAATCGAAAATGACCTTTGAAAAATTGTCTTTTGATATGTTTTTTCCCAAGTTGCTTCAATACAGAATTCTAGAATTACACATTGAACATTTACTTAATATTTGTCATTTTTATTCCTTTATTCTATATCACATATGTTTCTGAATTATGCTCTGAACAAAAGAAAGTTGGTAAATAAGAAAGAATTTAAAATTTGATCAAATAACAAATTGCGTGTCTTCATGTCCAATAAAAAATAATTTTTAGGAGCCTGTTATGATGAAGTCAGTGTGCAAAACACTAGTGCCAAATATGTGAAGATTGAATGCCTAATAATTAAAGGTATGACTAGTACAATATAGATGTAATTCAAAGGTATTTAGTAAGTACAATGTGGAAATTATGATGCTAAGGAAGACTGAGATATGAAAAATTCATAGCCAACTGGGGATTCTTTTTCTTGAAAGAGCTATCATTTGAACTAAGCACTAATTATAGACAAATTTTGACAGTAGAAAAAAGGGGAAAAGATTCCAAAGAGTTCAAAAACTGATCCCCCATGTATCTATAGGTTTCCTGAAGATAGTTCTGTAGCATTTTGATTATCACAGGGAAATACTCAGAATTAACAGTAATTCTCCAAATGAATTGATCCTTTGAAGACCATTTGCTCTTAGCAGTTGCTAAAGCCAAGTATTGTTGGAACTTGGATTAGAAATCAGGTCCTTTGACTACAAGAATTAAGAGCTTAATTTTGAAGTTCATAATTCTTAATTTATATCCCTAGTGTTCTTAATATTTATTCATTCATTTATCTATTTATGAAATATCTATCTGGTGCTTACTATATGCTGGAAACACCAGTGTGAATAGATGTTTTCTCTTATATACTTTGCATTCTCTTACATGAGAATTAGAATAAGTGGGGGTAAATGCTAGGGAATCGAAGGAAATGTTTACAATTAGTGAAATAAAACAGAAGCAGCGTAGGGCATGCTGGGGAAGGGGAGGTGGCAATTGACAATTTTAAATGGAGATGTCAGAGAAGGCCTTCCTAAGAAGGTAATAATATTTAAGCCAACACTTGTAGGAAGTAAGAGAGTTGTTCAAGTAGACATCTTTGGGGAAGAACATTTTTGGTAGAGGTAACTTCCAGCTGGCTTAAAATCTCTAAGGAGAGAATGTGCCTGTAGGTTTTAAGAACCAACAAGGGGAGCCAGTGTGACTGTGCCAAAGGGAGTATGGGAAAAGGATAAACAGATCAGATAAGAGAGGCATTAAGGACAAAAGGTGTAAGTCTTGTGGGCAGTGTAAAGGTTTGGGTTTTGACATTGAATGAGATGTGAACCGTTGGAAGGTTCAGCTCAAATAGGGAACATATTTTGACTCCCGTTTTTAAAGTATTATGCTGATTGCTATTGAAAATAGACCATAGTGGAGCATGTCAAGTAGAAGTTGGCAAACATTTTAGGAGATGATTGCAATAATCCAAGCAAGAGATAATAAAAATTTGAACCAGCCTGTAAGCAGCAAAAATATGAAAATAATGTATCTTCGTATTTGAGCAATGATAGGGCAAAAGTATGATCTTGGACCAAGTGCTTTATTTTGAAGCCCACCTGATAATGGAAAAACTAATATGCTGACTTAAAAAAAATTAAACAACAACAAACAAAGTGCCTCAAGGATGACTTGAGATCTGTGGAATGTAGAATAGTTTGAGTTTAAAAGAGGTCAAGGTAACAAGACATGCTCGAAGAGTAATTATTAAAGTGATTATGCACACGTAGTGTGTAATGGAGAGTTTAGTCAATAAAGTAATTTGTTATTTATTTAACAAATATTCGTTGGGTGCTTTCTGTGTGGCAGGCCCAGATCTAGTTGTTAGTGATAGAATCAGGACACAAGGCAAAACATAAATCTGTTGCTTTAAAGTTAAAAATCTAGGCGAAGAGGATCATGAAAAAAATTTTCAACCTATGTTCATCTACAAAGTCATGTCTTAAGCAGCATATATGGTTCCAATACTATATCAAAAGCATGCACACCGTTAAATTAGTAATCCTTATACAAATCTCTTAAATGTGTAACATTCACTCTGTTGATTCTAATAGTCTATTTTAAAATATATTTTAAAAAATTTTTAAGTTCTTGCTTTAAGCAATATTTTGTTTAAAATGTACCATATGTTTTTCTTTCCCCACAAAAAAGACTTCAAAAATATATGTGTATGTATATATGTATGTAAATACATATATATTTATACATACATATATACATGCATCTATCTATCTATCTATCTATCTATCTATCTATCTATCTATCTGTCTATATTTGAGATGGAGTCTCACTCTGTCACCCAGGCTGGAGTGGAGTGGTGCAATCTTGTCTCACTGCAATCTCTGCCTCCCAGGTTCAAGCGATTCTCCTGCTTCAGTCTCCAGAGTAGCTGAGGTTATAGATGTGCATCACCACATCCGGCCAATATTTTGTGAGTTTTTTATTGTTGTTGTTTTTGTTTTGTTTTTGTTTTTGAGACAAAGTCTCACTCTGTTGCCAGGCTGGAGTGCAGTGGCGTGATCTTGGCTCACTGCAACATCCGCCTCCCAGGTTCAATCTATTCTCCTGCCTCAGCCTCCTGAGTAACTGGGACTACAGGCGACTAATTTTTTGTATTTTCAGTAGAGATGAGTTTTCACCATGTTGGCCAGGATGGGCTCAATCTCTTGACCTAGTGATCCACCCTCCTCGGCCTCCCAAAGTGTTGGGATTACAGGTGTGAGCCTCCGCGCCCGGTGAATATTTTGTATTTTTCGTAGACACAGGGTTTCACCATGTTGGTCAGGCTGGTCTCGAACTCCTGATCTCAAATGAGCCACCTGTATCGGCCTCCCATAGTGTTGGGATTACAGGCATGAGTCACTTTGCCTGACCTAAAATATTATTTATTTTCTTTTAACACTCTCTTAACTACTTAGGTAAATATCCCTGCAGTCCTCTTCATGTTATTACTTGTCAGGATCAAGATAATTTAATACCTTTAGCTATTTTTATGTTGTTTTTCTTTAGGCCAAAAGAGGCATTAAGACCAAGGGTTGTCAATGTGAAATTTTGAGAGTTTATAGCATACTTTTATTTTACTTGCATTACTCAATTACTTATGACATAAAAATTCATCTTCTGCTCCTCTGTCCATTCACTCAAACATCAAGGTTCTATCAGATTTTTTTCACTTTAGATCTGTATTTTAGTATTTTAAAATATATACAGATTAGATATATTTTTGTGTATTATTCCTGCTGTAGCAATTAGAATGTGAATACGAAGAATTTAGCTTCTGTTCCTCATTGATATGTGAGTATACCTTTATCCTTTCTGTCTACTTTCCATATTTAGGCAGCTTCTTATAATAATGACATTATTATAAACTCTACATTCATAGAATCCTGTATAATGTATAAATTCTCTAAGTTGCAGTGTTTTATTTCCTTTTCCCTCAGTGTCCATAGAGGTGAGGGGGAAACAGAAACCACTCAGGTAAGTTACTAATGGTGGCAGAGCTGGATCATTAACCACAAGCCCATAACTTTCTGCATACCATTTTCCATATTATTTTCAAGACAGTTTTTAAAAATACCATTTGTAGAGATGCTTATGAAAATAATTTAAAGCATAAATAAATCATACCTTCTAACTTAAATTTATGTAGATACTTATGTGGCTCCAAACATCAATATTTTTATTGCAAAATATTTATTGAATCTTTATTAAGCATTATACTTGGCTATCTACAGTAGATATATATATATAGTGATGTGTAGGTAAACGTTTAACAGTTGGCTTTCTGCAGGGAGAAAAACCCTCATTTGAAGTTGTTGTGGTTTTCTTTTATATAAATACTCTGAGTATGGTTGATTTCAAGCTATCAACTTGATATTTACTGGATGCCTACTTTGAGAGAGATGTTCACAGTCAGCTCTGGAAAGCTGGTTACAAAATCTGGTTCCAGCTCATGCTCAGAAAGATGACCGTACAAAAGAAAAGAAGATATTGACAAAAATAGACCCTACCAAAACCTCACAAGTTAATATATAGTATATATAAAAGAGTTGTGGAAAACAGTTTAAACATTTCAAAATGGAAACGCTTGAACTCTTGGTCTGACATTCTAACTTTGAAACAGTGAAGAGTATCCTACTATTCTTTGCTTAAATTACTTTTTCTCTTCTAATTTCTAGCATGTTGCTGGCTTGCCACAACTTAGGGTTTTTTTCTTTTTCACTCGGACAGTCTTTTCACTTTAAAATTGCTTTTTCCCATGAAGTGGCTTTTCTTATTTTTATTTCCATTTAACCATAGAGAGTTATAAATTGACGCTTTACTGTTTGTCAATAAGAGCTCTATACACCAGTTCACTGCTAGGAAAGATATGGGACTGAGGTCTGAGATTGATTTTAGTTAATATTTATTTAGAATGATCACAGAGAACATTTCTTGACAAAAAGCCCATTTCAAACCCTTAAGAAAAAGTGAAAGACTTCGTCTTTCCTGCCTAAAGGTAGCTGCCGATTTTCAAAAAGCATCAGCAATGTAGCTCTATGGTTTTCCTATTTTCTGTGGCAGAAGAGGAGCCATAATATTTATCCTGTCTAACATGACCCAGTGTGATCTATCTGCTTTCCTGCCTAAATCTCTTTCAAAAATTCTCTGTAGAATTTACTGCTACCTTGGATTCACATTGAATTATACATAAGAACATTTTCCCTCTACACATCTGCTCTATGTGGTGAGATACAAAAAAAAAAAAAAAATGTTTTCTGCAGTATATATGTAATTTAATATTTGACCAATTTTATTTTAAATCTTCTAAATATTTTTATTGGATACACTTAAATATGGGGCCTTGTCTGAGTTCTTTTTCATGGCTTCTTTGATTGCTACTATTTTCAACAAATATTTGTGCAACTCAAACTCACAAAAGAATAGAAACAAATATTTTTTTTTTCTACATTGCAGTCTGTCCTGGCTTGAAAAATATGCAATATATTTTGATATTTGGTGCCTGCCACTATACTTATCAGAGATGAATGTGCATAACCAAGTTTTCATGTTCTACTTGGTATGCTGAGAATTCAGGTTGGCCGTTTTATCATCACTTTAACTTGTCTAGGCTACCAAAGATCAATGAGAACTTGAAATTAACTGCAGGTAGCTATTCAAAAAGCATATTGTTGCAGGTGGAAAAAAGGTGCATGTGGTTATGAAAAAGAAAAGTCAATTTCATTGTATTATATCATGCATACATCCCTTAAAATTGCTTCATCAATATATAATATGTGGCAGAAATAAGTAAAATAAACAAGAAGCACTCTCTTTCTCTCTACTTTCTGTCATTTCATATTAGTTTTAATGAAAATACTTTGATTCAGTACATCCTGTGGAGACTAAGAGAAATATATCTCTATAGGTTTTGTTGTTCAGTGGTTATTAAACAGACACGGGGTAGCTGCATTTTTTTTTTCTAAGACATTGATTTCACTATTATTATACTTCGGTAAAGTGGGATTTATAGAGCCATATTTTCATCTATATAATTCCAGGAAGAGGAAAGCTTGATGAAAGATTTATGTGTTTATTGAGACTGACTAAGGAGATATTTCGTAGTTTGTTAAGAAAAATAGCGTATTAATAAAATAAAATATTGTTTATTTCCAAGATGCCAATGAAGGTGGAAAACATTATAGAGTATAATATCTTAATCTTTTAAAAATATTTTCTTACATTTCTTATATAAATGAGAATAGAGTTTATTACTTGATCATATTTTATCTATTTGAGATTTAAAAAAATATAAAATCAACAAGCAAATTTAAATGCCATATACATTTAGAATTGTACCAAAAAGTAAGTAACATTAAATGGATATAGAGAGCAAGTGCAAATAAATATGATAACAGAGTAGAGTGAAAGGGAAATGCATTTGATTTGAATATAAGAAAGAGCCAAAAAGGCAATATCTGGTACCTACTCAACAAATTCTTAGAGCCATACTTTCCAAAGTCTCCATTACTGAACTTGGTAACTTATGTATCTCTAGTAATAGCAATAATCATTTAATTTGTGAAAAATACTAGATGCTTAGTAAATGAAGAATATAAAATGGGTTTTTCTCTTAACAGTCAAATAAAGCCTTTGTAATAATCAAGAGGAAGTACGTAATTTAAACAATCTTTAGGCCAAATTAATAAAATGCTCAGAAATGTTATAGGGAAATTAATTGACTTCAAACTTCAGTTATCTTTAAACTATTTTAGAAGCAAGTAAATATAAATAGACAAGCAAAAATATTATCCCAAATCCTTTATGGAATTATATGGGTTAAAGGAAGACAAAAATAAACGTAAGAGTAGAAAGCTCTGTATCTATTCTTTAAGCTAAGAAAATTTCCTTCAACCCTAACCCTTCTTGTTCTTTCAAAAGAAATTGGAGTACTTTACAGATTGAGCAAATGTTCAAATTTTAGGACACTATTTACTACTGGAAGTAATCTCTGTACATTAAAAGGGTGTGTGTGTGTGTGTGTGTATGTATGTATATGTGTGTGTTATATACAGAGAATCTCTTTGTACATAGGCCCTAATGTGCTTCTCACAACTTTGGATGTCTGCCTATTCATTTAGCCAAATAAGGGCTAGCTTCCAAGAACAGGATTTGAGATCATGTATCATCACCACTTAGACAAAGAGGCCAAATTGTGTTTTCCAATCAATATTTACCAGAACTTTGATAGAAGGATATTAGAAAATAGATAGTTATAAAGCAGCGTTTCATTCCTTTTTGTTATAGCTCCCTTAACACATTCACAGATGTGAAAGCATTCACACCATAGGTTTTAGGCATCCTTAGGCCAGCTAGCCAGCAGCCTGAAATTACGGCAAAATTTTTACTTTTCTACTTCAGGCATTAATTTATAAATGTGTCACCAAAGACAGCTTGTTCATTAGCACATACATGCCTCAAGATTCCGTTACACCAAAGGGTCACAAGGGACTAGATTTCAGAAAATTGTCCAAGAGTAAGGAGGTGTTTACTTCCTTATCTTATCATCTTTTGAAATTTTACATTGAAAGCAGATGCTGACTGAATTGCAGAGACCTGACACCTCATTAGGATGAAAATAAGGACAAGTGGGAATAGTGAGTGGTAGAAGAGTGACCTAGCTGTTGGAATTCAGGTGATAACTTGTTAGCACCTCATCTTGAAGCCCAAAGCCCTGGTGATGTTTAACATTTTGGATAGCCTACAAATCATTTGTGGCTAATGTTATACGTGAAAACAAAATGTGTGGGTAAAATGCATCTCATGTATTCATTTTCAGGAAAGCAATAGAAAAGGATAGAGTCACATATGGCATAGTCACATATGGTAGATGGTTACCACTTTGATTCTGCCTCCTGTGAAAACATATGCAACTGATTGACACAACAGAGTGTACACAAGGGGTGGCCAAGAGGAAAACAGGGATCATGCGTATGTAAATAGCATTGCACATTAGCAGCTGCAGGGTTGGGATGTTGGCTCCCATGGCCAGGCTAAGGTACATAGATTTCTGACTTTCTATCTGCCAGAGGTCAAGAGAGATACAAAGCAAACAAGTTAGTCCTGTTTTCACAGGTGAGACCAGAGATATAAATAAAAAATAATCAATGAGCTTCTGAAGGGAAAATGGTCTTTAACTTTCTCAGAATTATGCAGAACAAAATGAATAGTTTATTAGAGTCTCATAACTCAGCATTTTATTAGATTTGTACTAAATTATTTTACTGTGATAAGAATAGAATATACATACAGCACATAGATGCTATATACACTAGTCCTCCCTTATTTGGGGGGAATATGTTCCAAGACCCCCGGTGGATGCCTGAAACTTCAGAGAGTATTGAATCCTATATATACTATGTTTTTTTCTATATATACATATGATGGAGTTTAATTTACAAATTAGATACAGTAAGAGATCAATCATGATAATAATAAAAGATGACAATTATAACAATATTTAAGCATCACTACTCTTGTGCTTTGGGATGATTATTAGGTAAAATAATGATTACACTGACACTGAGGTACTGCCACGATCTATCTGAAAAATGAGATGGCTCATAAATGACTAACAGATGAGTAGGGTATACAACATGGATACACTAGACAAAGGGATGATTCATGTCCCAGGTGACGCAAAGCAGGACAGTAGGAGATTTCCTCAAGCTACTCAGAGCAGTGCACAATCTAAAACTTTTACATTGCTTACTTCTGAAAGTTTCCATTGAATATTTTTGGACTACTGTTGGCCACTGGTAACAGAGACCATAGAAAGTAAAATCTGGGAGAAGGCGGACCTATTATACACATAGAAAATGTGAGCTACTTGCGGGGAAATATGTAGAATTTATTAGTAATCAAAACTAAAAAATAGTTTTTCCTCTATTTTCATTTTGAAAGGTTTTTGAATTGTACTAACAGTTTCAATTTTTCTTTACAAGCTAGTAAAACAATGGAGCCGACATATGTTTTCTATTGGCAAAAAAAAAACACCAAAAAACAAAAAAATTGAAATACCAGGTAGAATACAATGACTGCAAATAATATTTTTCCATTGTGAGATTTATTTTTAGTCTAATTTACTTTAAACATGACAGCCATCCATTTCTGTTCCTTATGTCTTAACTTCATCTGCATTAATATGATCTTCATTATTATCCATAAAATCAAAAAATAGTAACAAAGTCTGTATATCCTATATTGTAGCATAGTAATGTCACAGTCTTTATGTTTTTTTTAGTGGAGTATTATTTATATGTAGAATACAGTCTTATACAAAACCTGAATACATAAACGTGTAAAAATGAGGCTTTTTTTAAATAGGGCAAGCCCCGAAATACATGTCTTCATTCTGCCTGTCTCCATGAAACTATTAGTTGGAAAATTACATACTGCTATCTTAGAGAGACTGGAAGTCACAGATACTAGTCTGCTCTCAGCCACTGAAAAATATGTCACTCTCTGTGTAATCTCAGTCTCCTCATCAGTAAACTGGTGCTACAGGATGGAGGAGGGAAAGTTATTAAGACAAGCAAATCAAATGATTTGATGAAAGCCTGTTGTAAAACTGTTTAAGTATTATTGTTATTATTGCACATAAAAGTTGTGAACAACAACAAAAAATGGTTCACTCCTTTTGTGACACTGATGAGTCCTTAGAATGTAGCATAGACACATGCACACATATGTTTATTGCAGCACTATTCAAAATAGCAAAGACTTGGAACTAACCCAAATGCCCATCAATGATACACTGGTTAAAGAAAATGTGGCACATATACACCATGGAATATTATACAGCCATAAAAAAGATGAGTTCATGTCCTTTGCAGGGACATGGATGAAGCCAGAAAACATCATTCTCAGCAAGCTAACTCAGGAACAGAAAACCAAACACGGCATGTTCTCACTCATAAGTGGGAGATGAACAGTGAAAACACATGGACACAGGGAGGGGAACATCACACATGGGGGCCTGTTGCAAGGGATAGCATTAGGAGAAATACCTACTGTAGATGACAGGTTGATGGGTGCAGCAAACCACCATGGCACTTATATACCTATGTAATAAACCTGCACATTCTGCACATGTATCCCAGAACTTAAAGTATAATTAAAAAATAATAACAATAATAAAATATTTAAATGACAAAGAAAGAAAAAAAAAAGAACGTAGCATAGAAAGAAAATATCAGTTGGATCAGAATAGTTCCCTCTATCTAATACAGATTTTATAGGACTTGTCCATACAGAGGTAGAGAGTGTCATTGTCCTATTAATTATTCATGAATGTGTTTGTCACAGGCTACCCTGAGAATCATAAAAAGATTAAAAACAATTATGTAGAGACAGATAGTTTTAGAGCGAAATGGTATGCTGACTGAAACCAAATGTAAGGACTCTTTCTCTGTTTCCTCAGTGAATTGTTTCCTCAAAGAAAATACAGGAAATCTGTTAAACATTTTATGCAGTTAACATTATGCAGTTAAACATTGTTCTACTAATAAGATAAAAAATAAAAGTTTTGGCTATTATAATTGATATTGCCTTAAATGCTTATTCCTGTAGACGAGGAAGAGTTTCATTTTGAATAAGTTTTCCATTGCCATGTGTCATGTGTAACAGAAACATACTTAGTAAGGAGACATGATATACCCACATAGCACAAATTGATATCATGTGTATCAGGTGTTTGTGAGGGAATGAAACATAGCTCAAGCATTCAACTTTAGCATAAGTGAGTCTTCTGAAAAAATATATTAGAGACTTGTATAGTGATTGCTAAAACAAATGATACAACAATGTGTCCCATATTGATTAAAGCAGGGTATTCTCGGCTCACATTCTCTGCCCGATCTCATTTGTATACAAAGCAGTTTGAATTACTATCATTGACAAGAAGTTGTTGTGAGTGGTTAGGAAGTAACTACCTTAAGATAATTTGATTTCTCAGTTCCACATCAATTGGGTATGGTACTTTTCACTTGCTTTACTCTTGCACATTTGGTGGCATTAGGGATGTCTAAAAAAGTGTTCTGCATCAACCTCATAATGTTTTCTCGTGGTTTATGAAATTGACTCTTTTGGAACCCACTTATTCTATCTTGTCCTTATTGTATTCACAATTCCTGCTGAAAATGCATACCACAGTAACTGTCATCTTTCTCTGAATCTTACGAATATGCCACATAATCATGTGAGCATTGTGGAATCAGGAGATATTCAATTGTAATGACTTTAAACTTCATTTCCATGAATATTGACTGATATTAGTTGTTTGGGATGTTAACTCTGTATCCTTAAATTTATGAGAAAAATATCGGTACAACTCCTGGCAGGCCAAACAAGTGTTGGTAGATGTAAACAGGTAAGCAAATCTTCTGGAGAAGGTATTATCTGATTTTGCTGATCTTGTTAGAAAACACTTGCTTACTTTATGCAATGAAAAACATGTTATATTTCTTCTTTTATTTTTCTGTCAGAGGTGGCTGACATACTTTCACTGTTCAGCATCTTTTCGTGGCCCTTATTAAAGTCATATTTTCTTTGGTAAAAAAATGTGTGTGCTGAACTTTACAAAACAAAAAAATACTCTACAATAGCCTTTATGAAATCACTCAAGCCTTAATGGCGACACTAATCATGCTACTCACTGTCAGTATTCTCATTGCGCTATATTAGGAAAAAAAAAAAAAGCAGATGAGGTTGACTAGAAGTATACTTCTACTAAAGCTATGCTTTATCAAGTGTTTTGGTCTTCAGGAATAAGTTTGTTAAGACAAAGTTATTGGCCCCAGTAACAATTATGAAGACAGCACATTTTGATTAGTTCCCTCTGTTTATTTTGCTTGAAGATAGAATAACAGCATCTTTATACATAATGAGGAAGGCAGAGTAATTGATCAATATCTTCAGATATGAAGTAGCAGTCATTTTACTTCAACCTGTGTGTCAGTTAATTTTTACTCTGTGACAAACTATTCCAAAACTCAGTATTATGGTGTGACAACAGTTTATTTGCTTACAATTCTGTGGATCAGCAACTTTGGCTTAGTTTAACTGGTTTGGCTTATCTGTGTCGCACGCAGTGTTGGCTGGGTTCACTCTCACATTTGTGATCAGCTAGCAACTGAACATAGAAATAGGTTTTTCTATTGCTTATACGTCTGATGGTGCAGTGGTTGTTACCAGTGATAACGGAGTTAAGTAGGCATATCCCACTCATCATCTAGCAGGCTGGTCCAAGCTTGCTCACACTGTTGTAGTCACAGTGTTTTCTTGTGCAGCCAACAGAGGGCAGTTCCCAATGTATAAGCACTGTTTGAGCTTCTTGCATCACACCTGATAATGTCTCATTGGCCAAAGCGAGTCACATGGTCAAATCCTGATTCATAGGGTGGAGAAATTAACTCCATGAGATGGAATTACTTCTCCATCTCATAGAGCATACTTCAAGTCACAGGAGCAGCTACAAGTTATTTACACAAAGGCATTCATATAAGGAAGTGAAAAATTAGTGACCATTTTTGCAGAGGATCACCACTCAAGTTCTGGAGTATGAACTACAGTGATGAGTCAGACTGTGTGGATTTGGATCCTAGTGTCAGCAAGTACTATCTATTTTAATTTGGACAAGTTCCTAAACCTCTCTGTGCTGCAATTCCCTCATATATTAAAAGATATAATGTTATAGGATCTTCTCATACAGAAGATTAAATGAGTTGCTTCTTGTAGTTGTTTGGAGAGTGCTTGGTGCACTTCGAAGAGTGCTTGGTGTAAAAGTTTGGTAAATGTTAGTTATTATTCTCTTAGCTATACAAATAACTAATAACTAATATGTGTTATCTTTAAAGTCTGGGATGCACATTCCCATCCATGTAATCTCTTCCTTTCTATATCCACATATTGCTTGCTCTTATCTGGATCTGGGATCTTGCCCATCACCCCTTTATTTTTCATATTCAGGTTTATTTGGTTCATAGCCAACTAGTCTTCACCAACTGTTAAACATGGAGTTTTTTGAAAAAGAAGATCCTATATTTAAGACCCTGGTCGACCTTTTTGTCCTTTGAGCATGCCAAACCTGTTTCTAACTCAGGGCCTTCACATTTGTTCTTCTCTGTCTGGAGCACTTTTACCCTGTGCTCCCCAGGGTTGGTGCCATCTCATTATTCAGACAGCATTTCAAATATCATTTCCTCACAGAGGACTTCTCTGCTCACCGTACCTAAAAGAGTCTCTCCTCATGAATTACATTACCTCACTATCGCATGACCGGTTTTATATACTACATGGCATACCTTACTCTCTAAAATGTTTATTGTCATCTTCCCCCACTTGAATGTAAGCTCCATTTGTGCAAGCATCATCAGTGTGGGTATCTCTATCCCCTTCAAGAATGTCATCTCTGTAATAGGTTTTCAATAAATATTTGATAAACTTATTGAAAGCACACTGTATTCCTATGTGCCCTAAAGTTCCTGACCCCCATTATAAACCCTGAGTGGGTTCTGGGTAAATGTCTGTTTAAAAAAGGAGGCACAATTTATTCAGTTTGTCAGTTTATTGGCATATGGTGGAGGTCACTACATATATAGGGGATTTTTAAATTAAAAAACAAGGAGCTAAAACATCAAGCTAGAAACGATTTTAAGGACTGAAGAAAACTTGTATAGTACAGAACAAAAGTAATGGATGTGCTTGAAAGCAATAATTCAGTTAGGTCTCTATTATCTGTGCTAATGAAGAGGAGCAATGAAGCAGATGATCCATAACAACAGATAATGAACAACTATTTGCATTTAGCTCAGGGATGCATTATTCAGAGTCCCTAACTTGTAAACAGGTTCTGTTCCAAAGGTCATTTGTAAATAGGTTATTTTGAATACATTTCCTAGAAAATAATACAGCTGATTTATAGTACTAAAAATATTTAGGAACTAAAGAGCAGCTAGAACAGCCATTATACCATTTTAGTGAGAAAAAAGCCTTTCAGTTTCCACGTAGATAAGTCTGGAAGCTGTTCTCACTAACCACAAGTCTGCTTTCCCCCATCCAATCTCAGAGAAGCAAAAACTTTTCTTCTGCTTCCACTACTTTCAGCTCCAAATTAAAGTCTCTGGTAACTATACTCCAAAGATGGTGTGGTAGGTGGTGGGGGTAGATTCTGGGATGGTATACTGGGGCTCCATAGTAAAGGTCTGCAGGTGGTAGACAGACATTGTCAGAGCTGCTCCAGCAGCTCTGTGAAGACTCTTTTGGAATGGGAACTCATGGGAGGTAGGCAGCCCCCTTTAAGTCAGGTGTCTGACATGAGGAGATAAAAGGATCTGTGACAACTAGCTTGATATTTCTCAATGCATCAAATTTCAGATCAATTCTAGAAGGTGTAGCCCTAAGAATAGGAGATAATAAAGTTGGAATTTTGTGAAAAGGTAGCATACAAAGTGACAGACAACGATATTTCAGCAATATAACCATATGTGAAAATAAGTCTGAAATTACATGCATTGTGACATTGTGTATAAAGTTACTATTTTTTTCTTCTTGAGACAGAGTCTCCCTTTGTCGCCCAGGTTCAAGTGCAGTGGCATAATCTCGGCTCACTGCAGCCTCCACCTCTTGAGTTCAAGTGATTCTCCTGCCTCAGCCTCCGGAGTAGCTGGGACTACAGGCATGCAGCACCACACCCAGGTAATTTTTGCATGTTTTAGTAGAGAATAGGTTTTGCCATGTTGGCCAGATTGGTCTAGAATTTCTGACTTCAAGTGATCCACCCACCTGGGCCTCCCAAAGTGCTGGGATTACAGGCATGAGCCACTATCCCCGGCTGACAACTATGTATAAAGTTAAATACAACTAAAATAACTAAAACTTTTAGGATATATAGATGGAATAAAATTATATAAAAGAAATCAAAGGAATGACAGATCTGGAGATCACTGTGACAGTTATCAGGGTGGGAGGAAAATGGAATTTGAGGACCATATGGTTAAGTGCAGATTTTTGTCAAAGACCTAATTTAGTCCTGGATGCTTTTCTCTATCCTCATAATACTTATTCCCTATTCCCTTATAGACATTCTCTTATTTTGTTTATTTTTATATTCTTTAGCTCTCCTCTATAGGGTACATTTCCAAATACATTGTGTTTATTTTCCAGATTTATTATGATGCTCCCAGCACAGACAGTTAATTTTAAGTGTAGTGGCAAGAATAGGTGTCACTGATTTGGTGATATTTGGTCAAAGTTTGAAAAAGGTTAGATAATTAGTCATGATGATATATGAAGAAAGAGCATTCTAGGAAATAGGAACAGCTACTGCCAAGGTCCCAAGGTGGAACTTTCCTGAATTTTTTAAGGAAAGGCAAGGAAGCCAGTATGGCTTGAGTTAAGTCTGCAAAGGAGTGAGTACTCGGAGATCAAGATAGAGAAAAAAAACAAAGAAACCAGAGCATCTGGGACCTTGCAGGACATTGTAAAGCCTTTGTCTTTTACTGTGTGCACAATTTGTGTGTGTGTGTGTGTGTGTGTGTGTGTACATGTGTAGGTATGTGAGACAATGGAGGTTTTGAGCAGATGAGTGTTATGATGTAACTTACGTAGTAAAAGACTTACTCTGGACATTGTGTTGAGGAGAGACAATGTTGAGGTGAGAGGCAAGGCTGGAAGTAGCCCAAGTAGAATCCATTAGGAATCTATTATAAAATTTGAAAAATAAAGTTGAGCTGGAAAGGGGTAGTAGTGATGGAGGTGTTGAAAACTGGCCAAATACTGTAGGATGTGAGAAAAAGAGAAGAATCGCAATGATGGCAAGGTTTTTGGCCTCAGCAACTGGAAGACTGGAGTTGCCATCTGCTGAGATGGGGAAGACTATGAGCGGCATAAATTTTTAGAGAGACAATCAGGAGTTCTGTTCGAACACACTAAATTTAAGATTTTTATCACATATTAAATAAAATTTAAGTTGGATAGCATAATGTGTGAGACTGGAGTTCAAGAGAGAAAGAAACCTAGGCCAAAGAAATAAAATTGAGATATTTTGGCATTGTGGATAATATTTATAGGGTTGGGCTTGGATGAGATCATCATATGTTATCAACCACTGTGTAAATTATCACTGGAAATTGAAAAGCAAAATTTAGCTTTTATATTCATTCTTCAGGTTTGAGAAAATCTTTTCAAAATGAATTTTAGTTCCAATAACCCTTTTCTACTATCTCCCATTACACATACTTCATTCAGGTTTGTTTTTCATTTATATTGTTTATTTATTTGTTCCTATGAGTTATATTACTTCTCAAATGTAAGTTTCATTGCCTGTGGCCTTTTGAATGCTGTCAGTGATTCACCCTGATAAAATAATCTTTATATTTAGAACACAGTTCTGTTATCTGTTATTTTATTGTCTAATTCAAATTCTTTCTTCACTGGGAAGTGAATTGCTTCATCTCTATTTAGCGTTGTAATTTAAACTCTAGAAAGAAACAAATCCTTCAAAGCCATTAGGAGGTTGACACATAATCTTACCAGTAAAGGGGAAGGCTGCACAGCCAATTGGCTGCCTTCTATTTACTTAGTTTATTGACACTGTGTTAGTCTCAGAAAACTGGCCTATCACTTTAGAGAGGAGGCTTTGTTTTCCTAATCTTATATCCTACACAAGATCCCCAGAGTAGTAAACACTGTGTAGTGCCCCTAGATGGAGACTTTTAAAAAATAAAACAAGATATTGTTCTAACAAACATTCAGATTTCTGGTAATATATCTGTTAAGTAAGTATCTGTTAAGGTTGATTTTTTTAATCGCATATGTGAATTTTCCAAAGATCCCTTCTGGCTGAATACTATTATTTTTATATTGATCACTTTCTTTAACCACATGCTCAAATTTCTTTCACCAATAATGCTGCTCCTTGACCAGTTTTTCTCCTAGAGCATTTTACATGTTTTTAGGATATTTTTCAGTGTACTTTTTAATATTGATACAATATCAGATCTTTGATCTGCTAATACATCTTGATACATATGCTTTTGAACTTATTTATAAAATTGATGTCAGTGTATTAGAGTTTGTAATGGGAATTGGCTCATATGATTATGAGGCTGCAAAATCTCACTATCTGTTGTCTGCAAGATGGAGAATCAGCAGAGTGGGTGGTGTATTTTGGGAGGTGATGATGGTGTGAGTCCAAAGGTCCAATAACCAGGAGTGCTGATGCATAGGACAGGGAAAGATAGATGTCCTGGCTCACACAGAAAGAATTCAACCTTTCTCTACCTTCTTGTTCTATTTGGGCCCTCAATATGTTGAATGAGACCCTCCACATTGTTGAGGGCAATCTCCTTGACTCAGTCAAATGATTCAAACTCTAATCTCTTCCTGAAACACCCTCACAGGAACACCTGAAGGTAATGTTTTGCTGCCTTTCTGGACATCCCTTAACACAGTCAAGTTGACACATAAAATTAACCCTCACAGTTGGTAAATAATTTTTAAAGAAATTTGCCTGCAATTTAAAGTACATTGTTAGGTGTGTTTATTATCCAAATATTTTAAAAATAGTAGCTGTAATACTATGAGACGTACCATTGATTTTATTATTATCAGATCACCACATAATAAAAATTGACTGCTCAGACTATAATCATTTCGCTTAGCTTTTCAAAACGTGGATTCCATACTCATTTCTTTATTTCATTGTGCCTTCTATATTTCCTTCAAAGCAATGAATTTAAAACAACTGAGTTGCTACTATTGCCGTGTATTGGAAATTTGCAGAAAATACTAGGATGAAGTTTGGAAGAAATGAATGAACAGATACAACTGGGGAAGATTTAGCCTTATAGACATGGTTTTAGTAGTAGTGATGTAGATAGATTCTGAGTCTATAGATTACAATTTTTAAATTATTATCTATGTCACCTTGAGCAAGTACCTCACCTCTCCCCTCTTGGAATCTTTTTAATAGATATAGATATCAGATATGAATATATAAGTATATATATGTTAAGAAGTGAATATATATATATAATAGGAATTTAAAATGCACAGTTGAATATAGTCAGGTCTGGTTAAACAGAAGAGTACGAGTGGGAAAGCCAGCATTAAATGTAGAGTTAGAGATGTTGAACATAGTGGAGACAGCTGTGAAGGCACATTGGCCGATGATGACTATATTAGTCCATTCTCACACTGCTAATAAAGACATACCTGAGACTGGACAATTTATAAAGTAAAGAAGTTTAATTAACTCAGTTCAGCATGGCTGGGGAGGCCTCAGAAAACTTACAATCATGGCAGAAGGGGAATTAAACACATCCTTCTTCACATGGTGGCAGGAAGGAGAAGTGCCGAGCAAAAGAAGAAAATCCCCTTATAAAACCATCATATCTTCTGAGAACTCACTCACTATCACGAGAACAGAATGAGTGTAACTGCTCCCATGATTCAGTTACCTCCCACCAGGTCCCTCCCATGACACATGGGGATTATGGGAACTATAATTCGAGATGAGACTTGGATGGGGACACAGTCAAAACATATCAATGACCCTAACTGATTTCCATTTTGATGTAGATGTTTTAGATGAGAACTGCCAGCAGGAAGTCAAACATATTGGAAAGTGGTCATCCTAAGCCAAGACTCTTACAGAAGAACAGAAGGCCAAAGTATTGAATGGACAGTGCAATTTTGACCTCCCATATGCTTTTAATGATGATTTGGTACACACTTGACTCTGAACGTAATGATGAGAGCACACTATCCAAGCTACTGGAACAGGCTGTGAGTTATCCCGAAGATGCAGTTTTGTTTTGGTGCTCTTTAGTACTCAATAGCCAACAAACCCAAGACACGTCTCATTTCAGTGTTGTTGTTGACACTCATTCAGAGATAGTGTTTGAAGGAAAGACTTCATCAGCCTTTTGTGGGAGAGACTTTGGACTAATTATAGCATAATACTCTATTTTTAGAAAATCTCTCTTTGAAAGTTTCTGTCTGCAGCACCAGATTTTGCCATATTTGTGTACTGACTTTTTCTCTTTTCAAATGCTCAAGTTACATAATTCTGCATGGCATATGAAATAAATGTAATTTATAAAATGGATGTAGTAGTTTATATTATCAAAAAATGATATCATTCTTAGCTCAAAAAACGTCTTCTGCACTTTTGCCTCTCTCTGCCTGTATCATTCTTCTCCAGATATTTTCATTACTGATATTTTATCAGGCAGTTTCTGAAAGATACCCCTCTTTAAGGCCTCCATTGAACACCTATTTAAAATTGCAACACCCAGACCCCCGACACTCCCCAATTATGTGATTTATTACCATTCTCGACATATTTTTATCTCTGTATAACTTATCACCATCAAATATATTTGTTTTGTTGTCTATCCTTTACCTCACAGAAATGAAAGTTCCATGAGGCCATTTTATTTGGTTATTTGACTGTTGTAGCCTCAGGACCTGGAATAGTGCCTAAAAGGTAATAGTCACTTAAAATAAATGTGCTAGGCGACCAAAATATGTGTGCAAACAACCTATACAAGACCTTTCATAGACTCATAGAGCTGCTTCCAATGTGGTCCAGGTGCCAGAAGAAAGCATCAGTATCACTTAGGGATTTTGCTTGTTTTTCTAAAACTGTCTTGTTTGGATATACAGTAGTTCATATACCGAACAATTCATTAAAGTATATGATTAAAAGATCCAGAGTTGTACAATTATCACCACCGTTTTAGAATATGTTCGTCACTCCCCAAAAAACCCATACTCGTTAAGTCACCCTCAACTTTTCCTCAACGTTTTCAGTTCTGGGCAACCACCAATCTACTTTCTGTCTCTATGGCTATTTCATATAAATGGAATCATACAACATGTGGTGCTTTCTTGTGGCTTCTTTCACCTAGCATAATGTTTTTGAGTTTCGTGCTCGTTATAGTATGGATTAGTAAATCATTCCTTTCCACTGTGAGATAATTGTCCATTGTATGGCTATACCATATTTTATTTATCCATTCATCAATTGATGAAAATATGAGTTGTTTCCACTTTTTGGCTATTATGAATAATGCTACATTCATGTACACATTTTTGTATGGACACCTACATTTTAAAAATATATTCAATATTTTTGAAAGCACTTAATCACAAAATTTTTATTCAGTTTCTCAAGTATCATTTGACATATTACTATTTTTACTAGCTTTATTGAGGTATGATTGACAAAAAATTATACATATGTAAGGTGAATTATGTGATGTTTTGATATGCATATACATTGTTAAGTGATGACCACAATCAAGCTAACTAACATCCATCACCTCAACTAGTTATCATTTGTGTGTGTGTTTAGTGAGAACATTTGAGATCTGCTCTCAGCAAATTTCAAGCCTACATTATTAGTAACTATCATTATCATGCTGTATATTAGATTTCCAGAATATATTCATCTTGCGACTAAAATTTTTTACCCTGTGACCAACATCCCTCCTTTTCCTCCACTTTTCAGTCCCTGGTAACTACCATTCTACTCTCTGTTACTATGGATTCAACTTTTTTTTCAGATTCCATATATAAGTGAGATTATGCAGTATTTGTCTTTTTCTGTTTGGCTTATGTTACTTGGCATAATGTCTGCCAGGTTTATTCATGTCATCACAAATGGCAGAATTTCTTTATCTATTCATCTCTCTGTGGACACTTAGATTAATTCCTTCTCTTGGCTACTGTGAATACTGCTGCAATGAACATGAGAGTGTAGATATCCTTTTGAGATGCTGACTTCATTTCCTCTGGATATGTACCCAGAAGTGGGGTTAATAGTTCAAATGGCAGTTCTATTTTTAATTTTTGGAGGAACTTTCACACTGTTTTCCATAATAGCCAAACCAATTTACATTTCCACTAACAGTAATGCAGACTTAACAGTCCAATGAAAAGGTACTGGATCAGAGGCTGCATTTTAACAAAACCCTAGGGTGAGTTGCTCATTAAAGTTCAGGAAGCAGGTATGGAGTAGGTACTCAATGAATGTTTCCCCAACCTAAATGCCACATAACTAACAGCTGTGGGCTAGCAAAATGTACATAATCATGTCTCTTAAAATTAATGCAGCTTAGATTAATGAACAAAGAGAACCAATAACAGAAGGGAGCATTGGGCTTTAAATGTTTAATGTTCTAGTGTGCATCATTTTGATTCTCCTGGAATTCCACATTCAGGTTTAATCATTTGGTAGGCATAATCTTGTGATGGAAACACTAAAGGAGATATGAAGAGGAAAGGACATTTTAGTAAAAAAATCAGATGTTATTTACCATAATTAGTGGAGATAACACCCATTAGTCAATTAATAAACTTAACAGGAAGAATTTTTTAAATAATTAAGATGATTAAATACAGGATTAAAAAGTTGTGAGAGTGAACGCCACATGTTTTTATTTTTTCAATTCTTAGTGGGTTTTTTTTGTTATTTCTAAATTCTGTAAATGTAAAAGTACAACAATAGAGGCACTTTTAGAAAGTAAGTGTTTTTTTCTGTCTTACTTGGACTGGTACCTATTATTTTCTACTTTGGGCTGGTTCCTTGAAACACTGAAGGCAGAGAAAAATGGGAATAATTATAGTACCAAAAATGTTTTGAATGAATAAACATATCATTATATCAATCAATCAATATGAGGACTTAGATACTAAGGTGAGGGCATTGAATATTATGATTAGCATTAGGTCTTTCTGGGAAATAAGACCCTGGTGAGTTTTCAACCTAAATCGTTCTAGGAAATAAGGAGGATTAGCTGCCCTGTAGGCTAGAGGGAGAAACTGCCAGTGAGAAAGTGGGTACAAAGGAGAAAACCTCTTTCCAGTTATATATATGCGGGCCTCTCTCTGTAGGTTCAAGAATACTCTGAATATTGCTTAAAGGACCATAAATACTTTAAAAACTGAGCCATATATAAGCCTACTCCTATATATTTTCATATTAAAAAATTTCCTTGTGTACATTTTTATTTTCTTTTTTCCTCATCGTATTTTAAGAACATCTCATGAATTTGAAAAAACAAATATAATATTGTAAATGAACATCATGTTAATTTATTTTAAATTCAATGCTGATTTAATTTTAATGATAAAATGGGCTAGAATGAAAAAGAATAAATGAATTAGTAAAGTCTAGGGCCTCTTTTTACTTATGTCATTGGGGCTAATTTTCATGTTCTATCTTTGTGTTATTCTTAAGTTAAACAGGTCTTACCCTTAAAAAATGTCTAGTTTGTCTAAATGACACAGTTACACAAATGATCCATGTATCTACCATAAAAGGGTAGGAATATGCAAAAAATAAATTACACAGTGTGTATACAAATCTAGAATTGTCTGATCATTCTGGTGAGAAAACTCTTGATTAAATGACTTTTTACTAGTTAATAATAAATATAATTTTCCAAAATAAGAAATCTGAGCTAAATTTTTGCTGTGATAAAATTATGATCACCCATGAGAATAAAGAATTACTTATTTCACAAATATTTTACTCATTTGCAATTGTCACCTTCTACATTAAATAATTTGTTGATGCCTTTTTTTCTCTATTACTCTGGGGCATATTTCTGGAAGAAGGATATTAAATATGGACATGGTCAAATTTTGCAGCTAAGACATTCTGCATTTTGTAATTTCCATATGCTGTGTCCAAACAGTCCAGAGGTTTTCTCCCAGAAACATACTTTCATAGTAAATGTCATCATGTCTTGTTTTTTAAAAAATTAAAACAGTAGAAGTAATATTACTTATGTTCTGGTAGAACTGAGTTTTCAACATTTAAAGTGTGTTTTCCCCATGCCAAACTCTTACATTTCTTAATTAAATATTAAAAAGTGGTTGGAAATAATCAGTGAAATTACTACGACTGAGATGACATTTCAGAAAACCTGTACATCCCACTCTATTGCTGCTACCTTGCTCTCCCTTTACCCTTACCAGATAAACTCTAAAGTTGATAGTAAACACTTTCGTTTTTCTACCCACAATTACTTTCCCCACTTTTTCCTTAGTAAATAAATCTCTGTTTTATTCAGGTATTGTCACTTTCTGCGTGACTATGTACAGGGTAGGTTTATCCCAACCACAGACTCAGTACTTGGATGACCTCAGCCAATCATTAAAGATCCCACCTTCATTGCATTGATTGGTTTGGGTGTAGTTGAAATGCAGTTGTGGCCACTGAAATGTGACTATGTCTGCTGGGAGATTTCTGATAAAGATTTCCTCCCCTTTTAGGAAGATACAAAGAAAGAGACAATCTCTATTTCCCAAGAATAGGCATCCTATACCAGTTCTCTCCCTCAACCCCCAGGATTATGGAATTACCCTTCCTTGGAAAACCAGAACAGAACATGAATCGCCAAAGAATTGGTATTTTCTGTTGACTTCATAGGGACACTTTTCAACTGCAGCACTGGGAGTAGCATGGAGCAGAGCTTCACCCATTCCTTAGAGTTCAGTACTCTTCCCACTGAGATTTGAAAGTCTGATCCTCTTCCTAGTATTCTATCAGAACAGCTCATACAAAGGAGCAGTCCGAAGACAGACATGGAAAGCTTTCTGTCAAGATATTATGTGGGTACTTATGTGATTCCTTGGAAGGAAAAAGAAAAAGAGAGACCTGAGTATATTTGCATACCAAGTGTGCAGGGCAAGTCATCTTGTTACACCTATTATCTATTTCAGGTCAAACCTGATCCTCTTATCTTGAGACTATTAACATCTTTTAAGCTGGAAGGCAGTGTGGGATAGTAGAAAGAGCATGGACTTCAAAGCAAGACAGATTTGGAACTGGCTCCCAACTCTCCCATTTAAAAGATCATTGACCTGGTGTATGCTTTATCTCTAAGCCTCAGTTTCTACATTTATGAAAAGGAGAGAACAATACTTAACATATCAGATTGTTATAAGGATTAAGAGATAATTTATAAAGTGACTGGCACCTCAATTGGCATATAAGAAGCAGTTAACAAATAGTAGTTATTATAATATGTTCAACCTAGTGATGTCTCTAAAATCAGCTGTAAAGAGAGATTTCTATGCTGTTAGTTATTGTCAAGGAGGATTTTTTAACCAAATTTTCTTAGTGACTGATGTGTTTCACCATCAAATTATTCACATAGTAAAAATCCCATATTTAGTAAATTTTAAAACAAACAACAACAGCACTAATAACTACCATGACAAAAACACATAATCCATTACTCATTTGGAGATCTAGAGAATCCAGAGAAGCGGGGAAAGAGACAGAGCAGCTTACTGAATCGTGTGAACAATTTGGATGGGAGAACTGAAAAAAAAGCCTCTCTCTTCCTTGCCTGAATCTCTGGATGGTGTAGACCTTTACTGCATAAGTCAATCTGAGGATTGCCCCATATTTGCGGCGGCTCTAGTGCTCTTCGTTTAGTTCCACTCAGCTCTCTGATATGCTTTAAAGTGGAGATGAGCACCAACTTTCAGTGGCTGCTTTCATTTAAGGGAATCAAGACTGTATCTGCGGAAATTCTTTCAGTAGGATGGTTTTGTGTTTGGGCCCACTGTTGATGCAAACCTGTCTCTATTTACATGATATGCTGATCATTTCAGTTGGAAGTTGCTAGTGAGAGAAGATGTACTATCACTTCCTTCCTGGAACAGCCTTTCCCCACCAGTTTACCTAATTAACTCATTTATCCTTCAGGCCTCAGTTCAAACATCACTTTCTCAAGGAAGCCTTCCATGACCTCCAGATTAGATTATGTCTCATACCACATTTCCATAGCTTTCTGAACCCTACAGCATTTATCCCACTATGTAATTTTGTGTAGGTGCCATTGTTTATTTAAGATATATGTTTCCGGCTGGGTGCGGTGGCTCACGCCTGTAATCCCAGCACTTTGGGAGGCCGAGGCAGGAGGATCACAAGGTCAGGAGATTGAGGCCATCCTGGTTAACACGGTGAAACCCCGTCTCTACTAAAAATACCAAAAAAAAAAATAAATAAATAAAAAATTAACCAGGTGTGGTGGCGGGCACCTGTAGTCCCAGCTACTTGGAGGGCTGAGGCAGAAGAATGGCGTGAACCCGGGAGGCAGAGCTTGCAGTGAGCCGAGATCACGCCACTGCACTCCAGCCTGGGCGACAGAGTGAGACTCCATCTCAGAAAAGGAAAAAAAAACCAAAAAAGATATATGTTTCCTACAAGAGCCAAGACAGGGTCTGTTTGTATATCACGGCTACTGGACGGACAAGTACCATGCCTAGGAGAGAGTGGGTACTGAATACATCTTTTAAATTAATGAAGTAAAGAAGTAATGTTAAAAAAAAAAACCCTGAATAAAATGAATGAATCGATGAATATCATACTTCAATTCACAGAATAGCCAAATCCAGGAGCATCCTCTTATGTGATCATAAAGGTCAAAACCTGGGGCCTATGAGGTAAAATCCTGGCCCTATAACTTGCCAGTTGAGTGTCAAGAGGCAAACTATCCAATCTCTTGGTGTCTTATTTCCCTTATCTAAACAATAGAGATAATATTGCTTCCACCCAGGTTGGTGTGAGAATTAAAAGAGTATCTGGCACATAAAAAACACTAAATACATGCACACCATACCTACCACCCCTCTTTCTCTCTCTCATGTGGAATTCTCACTACCAGTGCATTCAATCATAGGTATTTAAATGCACTTATCTTTGGCTTGTATTAGTGTAAATACTTTATGTAATCTGTTACATACGACCGCAAAGCTTAGAACTGCTGCAGAACTCTTGCAAACATGAAAGAAATTGACTAGAGCTAATAGGCCCAGAATCACGGGTGAAAAGGATGAAATGAACCTGGAACTTAAAGAACAACATTGGGTCAGTGACTTAACTAACCTTAACTAACACGGCATTTATTACCTTTTGCAACTTCTTGACATGTGATGTGATAAATGTTCCCACATACAAGCCACTTAGTATTAGAACTTCTGTAACATTAAGCCAGAAGCTTTCTATATAATATGGTTAGACCAATCTAGTCATTTGCTTTCTGATAATATCCAAGTAGTTGAAATCTCATGGAGATAATCTTAACATCTAAAGTGGTTATCTCCTAATTTGTTGGATCTAATCCCTTTTGTACTCTGTGCTTCTTTGCAATCTTTTTTAGGTTTTCCTGATTCTCCTTCTTCTGGCTTCCTATGTGGTTGCTGTAATTGTCTATAATTATCTGCTTACTTATGATTCCTATGAGTCTCCTACGTTACAACATAGACTACCTGAGAGCAGAGACCATACTGCTTTGTTTCCTACTTGATATCCAAGTAATAGCAACACACCAACATACCATAAAGCACAAAACATGAATGAATAAATTCAGTCGATAAATCAGAGATAATCCACAGCCTCTATTTATGGATAATTAAACTCATTCAGTTACGGTAAAATTATGGAGGATAAGTTTCTTATCAGGCCCTATCCAGACTCCATAACATGTAGTTTATGGACTGAAAAAACAATTTTTTTTTTTTTTTTTTTTTTTTTTTTTTTTTTTTTTTGTTGAGACGGAGTCTCGCTCTGCTGCCCAGGCTGGAGTGCAGTGGCCGGATCTCAGCTCACTGCAAGCTCCGCCTCCCGGGTTCACGCCATTCTCCTGTCTCAGCCTCCCGAGTAGTTGGGACTACAGGCGCCCGCCACCGCGCCCGGCTAGTTTTTTGTATTTTTTTGTATTTTTAGTAGAGACGGGGTTTCACCGTGTTAGCCAGGATGGTCTCGATCTCCTGACCTCGTGATCCGCCCGTCTCGGCCTCCCAAAGTGCTGGGATTACAGGCTTGAGCCACCGCGCCCGGCCGAAAAAACAATTTTTTAAAGAATAGTTTAAAGATACAGTAAAGCTTGAAGAAGTAAGGTATAATTTTGAGAGGAATAATTGCCTTATTCCTTATTCTCCAGATGATGAGAGCACCCAACTCACGTAGTTATGGTGAGGATTAGGTGGAATTGTATAAGTAAAGCACTTACAGGTACAGTAAGCACTCAAGTTTGGTTAGCACTAATTATTACCATGTGTAGTTACATATATATTAGATTACCTTTACTTAATTCAATAATACTACAAGGCAGTTAACCATATTTCTTTTCTTTTTTTTTTTTTTTTTTTTTTTTGAGATGGAGTTTCACTCTTGTTGTCCAGGCTGCAGTGCGTTGGTGTGATCTTGGCCCATTGCAACCACTGCCTCCCGGATTCAAGTGATTCTCCTGCCTTAGCCTCCCTAGCAGCTGGGCTTACAGGCATGTACCACCACACCCAGGTAATTTTGTATTTTTAGTAGAGACGGGGCTTCTCCATGTTGGTCAGACTGGTCTCATGCTCCCAACCTCAGGTAATCCGCCCACCTCAGCCTCTCAGAGTGCTGGGATTACAGGCATGAGCCACCACGCCTGGCTGCAGTTAGCCTTATTTCTATGGTACTAGTGAGAAAATTGAGGCTCAGAAAAATCAGCAACTGGCTCAAGGACACTGCAAGTTACTAGTGCAATAAATACCATACAACTCTAAAGTGGCTTCTGTTTCTACCATGCCACTCTAGATAAACAAGCGATAGCCAATATGATACGGATAGTAGAAGTGCTACTTCATTTCTAATGAAGTAAATGTCTCCTGAAAATTGAAAGTTGAATGAGTGAAACTATAGGTTACTCAGACAAACTGTATGTAACAAAGGTAAAGATACACATTTTCAAGGAATTAAAACAATTCTAGAAGTTGGCAAAATGTTTTATTACTCTTCCCCTCTTATTGGATTATCTTGATTTAAGCTTACAGCTATTTCTTAGAGACATACTACCAACTTAATAATTTACTGGGAGCTGTTGTAATTTACATGTCAGTGTCTCTAATTTAAGCAGCAATGATATGTACCTTTTTATGCACGAAGATAAGCTCTTCGTTCTTAGCTGGGAGTTTGTGTCAGCAATCATTTAGATTGCTCAAATATAAGATTTGCTGATGTGAGAAAATTCCAAGCTGGTTAATTGCATCAAAATTTTAAGTGAAAAGCATCTTCTTTACAACCCTCGACTATCATCAAAGGAGGGGGCTAAGTACAATCTGAACTCTCTTTCTGCAATTCTATAGTGACAAAAATGCTGACCTGGTTGTTCTTTCATCAGCTTATGCTGAACCCAAAATGAAGAAAATAAAATACAAATTTTGAATCTTTATGTAAACATCCAGATGACATATTCTGCAAGTAAGGCAGTTTTGAGTAATAAAAACTTTTGTACAGAATTTTACATTTTGTCATGTACAAAAGCTTACTTCAAACATTATGCAAAAGGAGATTGAATGTTCCTTCCCAGATGTAGCAAATTGTTTTGGATGACCCAGTCCTGAAATCTGCTATGATTAGTAAACAGAAAATGACTTTTTATTACTTTTCTATTTTATTTCCACAGGAACACAAGTCTACAAATGTATTTATTAATTATTATGCTCTGTTTGTATTTTCTCTGACCACCCTAAAATAAGATAGTGAAGTATTTTCCTCCATAAATGAGAAAAGGAAAATAATGGATCCATTTAAAGTAGTAGTCATAGGCTTTAGAAAACATTAGCACTTATACATTACATGAAATTCAATGATCTCTCCTTCAAACAGAAGATAAACACCATTGAATTTAAATTCCTTCTAGAGTCCTTCTCTGTAACCCAAAACTTAACATTTCCCTCATTCTTGAAGTTAGTAACATTAAAACTATCTCTTCCACAAGTTAAATATCCTTTCTTTTTTGGGGTGTCACTCAATTTTTTTGAAACAATACATTCTTCTGTCTTACTTTAATTCGTCCCTTCTCATCCATTTCTCATCCATTATATTCTAGCTCTCATATCTGTCCATTCCCTACTGAAATCGATCTCACTAAGTCACTGATGTTCCCAAATTTTTAGCACAAGTTTCTGCCTTTGGTTTTCAGCCTAATTTTTAAAATATTACCACAAATAGGCCAGAATTGTCTCCTGGATTTCCTCAATATCTTTGCTATTTCTTATCTTTCCATTCATTAAAAAACACATTGATTAAATGGCTACTCTGTTAGTCATTCATCTAGACACAAAAGACAAATAGAGTAAAGAATGGCCCTAACAGTTTGGATATGTGTCCCCGCTCAAATCTCATGTTGAATTGTAATCCCCAGTGTGGGAGGTGACTCCATGGGAGGTGTTTGGATCATAGAGGTGGATCCCTCATGGCTTCGTGCTTTCTTCAGGATAATGACTGAGTTCTGGAGAGATCTGGTTGTTTTAAAGGGTGTGGCATCTTTCCCGTCTCCACTCTCTTTCTCACTTGTTCCTGCTTTTGCCATGTGACATGCTTGCTCTCTCTTTGCATTCAGCCATGAGTGTAAGCTTCCTGAGGCCTCATTGGAAGCTGAGCAGATGCCAGCACCATGCTTCTCATAAAGCCTACAGAACCTTAAGTCAATTACACTTCTTTTCTTTAAATTACCCAGTCTCAGGTATTTCCTTATAGTAATGCAAGAACAGCCTAACATAGGCCCCAACTATTTCGGTGTGCAAGGATAAATTTTACAATAAATAATTACAATATAATGGCATAGTGTTATAAAAGCAGTATGTACATGGGTCAACAGCAGTAAGAAAGAATCAGCCTTTGATTTTTTGTTGGAAATAGTTTCTCCTCCTAAGTTATTCACTTGCACACCTTCAACATATACTCATATTAAGAAGCTTACTAATTTTTTTATCTTCTGCTTGGAACACCTCTTGACTGAAAAATACATATTTATAACTAGTATTTAATACTGTCACTTGAATATGTTGTAATCATCTTAAAACAAACATAAGATTCCTGATTTTTTAAAAAAATAAATTAAGAATAGAAAAACATCTTCTACTGTATAAAAATCAATTCTACAAGAAAAGTCAAATTTAATGGAGAAACATTTCCATTAACATAAAGAATCAAAGATATGGCCAGGCGTGGTGGCTCATGCCTGTAATCCCAGCACTTTGAGAGGCTGAGGCAGGCAGATCATGAGGTCAGGAGATCAACCTCCTGGCTAACATGGTGAAACCCCGTCTCTACTAAAAACACAAAAAGTTAGCCAGGGGTGATGGCACGCACCTTTATTCACAGCTGCTAGGGAGGCTGAGGCAAGAGAATGGCATGAACCCGGGAGGCAGAACTTTCAGTGAGCCGAGATTGTGCCGCTGCACTCCAGCTTGGGCGACAGAGTGAGACTCTGTCTCAAAAAAAAAAAAAAAAAAAAAAGAACCGAAGACATATATCATTACTCTTAGTTTTAAATATTCCAAAAACAGATTATAAACATTCCAAAAAAAAAAAAAAAAAAAGATAAAATGCACAAGTTGAGTGGGAAGTGACACAATTCAAAAGAGTCCATTGAAAAGCTACAAAAAATAGGAGCAATTGGTCAATTACCAATTCAAGACCAACATATAAACATTTGAGCTCTCATATCCCAACAATGTTCTGAAAAAGTGTAACAAAACAAAAAAAACTCAATAAGATGTCAAAGAACAATCCTGAATAAAAGAGAACATTCATGTTAATATTATTTTTCAATTTTATTTAGCATGTAAAATAATACACAAGTTGTTTTATAGAAATACACTGTATTCACAGAATGTAATACTAAATATTGTGACAATGTCAGCTCTCTGTAAATTAAGCTATAAATTAAATGAAATGATACTTAACATCCTAATTGAGGTCTGGCACAAGGGTTCATGCCTGTAATCCGAGTACTTTAGGAGGCTAAGGCAGCAGGATCACTTGAGGCCGGGAGTTTGAGTCCTGGGCAACACAGCAAGACCTTATGTCTGCAAAATATGAAATAAAATAAAAAATTAGCTGGGCATGGTGGTGCACACTTGTAGTGCTAACTACTCATGAGGCTAAGGTGGAAAAATTGAGTACAGCGAGCTAGGATTGAACCACTGCACTCCATCCTGGATGACAGAGTGAGACCTCGTTTCTAGAAAATTCATTAATTAATACTAATTTAATTTTTAAAATTATGATAATAAAATGACTCTAAGGTTTTATATTGGAAGATAAATACAATTGAATAGCCAACATTTAAAAAATTATAAATGGTACATTCATCCAAGTATAAAAATATATAATTATTTACCAATCTAAACATTGTGATTTGACATGACAATACAGATACAAGTAAATAAAAATGGAAGGTCCGAAAAGTGGGGGTGTTAAGACGGAGAGCGAGAGAAAGCTCTTAGAATGGAATTTTGAATCAATGTATAAATTATAAAATATTTAGTAAGTAATGTTTTTACAGTTGTCTACTGAGAAAAGATTTAGAATAATTTGGATCTCACACCACCAATAAAAATTTAAGATGGATATGAAGTAGAGTATCAAAAATAACAGCAAAATCAAATTTAATTAGTAGAAAATTTTTCTTTTTAATATGATGTGAATGGGGAAAGATTTTTGGAAGACAGAATAAAATGCAAAATAATAAATAGTAGATTATATAAGAAAATTTAGGGCCCGCCGGGGCGGTGGTTCATGCCTGTAATCCCAACATTTTGGGAGTCCAAGGTGGGTAGATCATCTGAGATCAGGAGTTTGAGATTAGCCTGGCCAACATGGTGAAACCCCATCTCTACTAAAAATACAAAAAATTATCCGGGCCATGTGGCATGTACCTGTAATCCCAGCTGCTCAGGAGGCTGAGCCAGGAGAATTGCTTGAACCCGAGAGGCAGAGATTGCAGTGAGCCAAGATCATGCCACTGAACTCCAGCCTGGGCGACAGAGAGAAAACTCCATCTCAAGAAAGAAAAGAAAATTTAGAATTTGTATAGATTAAGATACCATAAACAAAGTTAAAAAATAAGTGACAAATACCCGTACGGTATATATAAGCACATGCTTCATACAACATGAAGACCTCCTCTTAGCCACCATGAAAATAGAAAACAAAACATGAAATCAATGGCATAAAATAGTAAGGATGTGAGTGGGTAATTCAGCTAAAAAGAAAGCTAACAACATAACTCGTGGAAATAGTCAATGAATATTCAAAAAGATACTCAAACTCACTGATAATTCAAGAAGTTAAAACCACAAAAAATTAGGCAAGAAAAAGAAATAAAAGGCATCCAGATAAGGAAGAAGTTAAATTGTTCTGTTTGCAGATGACGTGAGTTTGTATATATAGAAAATCCTGAAGACTCAACCAAAAACTATCAGAACTGTTAAACAAGTTCAGTAAAGTTGCAGGATATAAATTCAACATACAAAACCTACTTGTATTTCTATAGATGAACTGCCAGAAAAATAAATCAACAAAGCAATCTCATTTACAGTAGCATCAAAAAGAACAAAATACTTAAAAATAATTTAGCCAAGGGGGCAAAAGATCTGTATGCTAAACACTAAAAAACACTGATGAAAGAAATTAAAGAAGGTGCAAATCAATGTGAAGATACCCTGTGTTCATGGATTGGAAAAATTACTGTTGTTAAAATGTCCATATTACTCAAAGTGGTCTACAAATTCAATGTACTCCCTACAAAAACTCCAATGGCATTTTTCACATAAAGAGAAAAAACAATCCTAAAATTGGTACAAAACCATAAAATACTCCAAAAAGCTAAATCAATCTTGAGAAAGAACAAAACTGAATGCATCACACTTTCTGACTTCAAGCTATGTTAAAAAGTCATAGTAATCAAAACAATGGTACCGGCATTAAAAAAACAAACAAACAAACAAAAAAACAAAACAAAACAATAGACTGAGAGATCAGAAATAAATGCATACATATATGATATACTATTGTTTGACAAGGGCATCAATAATATACAATGGGGAGAGTCTCTTCAATAAACAGTGTTCAGAAAAATGAATATCCACATGCAGAAGAATGAAATTGGATCCCCATTTTACACCATGTCCAAAAATTAACTCAAAATGGATTAAAGACTTAAATGTAAGACCTGAAACTGTAAAACTCTTAAAGAAAAAACAGAAAAAACCTCCTTGAAATTGATCTTGGCAATGATTTTTTAAATACGACACCGAAAACACAGACAACAAAAGTAAAATTAAACAAATAGGACTATATAAAACTAAAAAGCTTCTGTATGCAAAAGAAACAATCAACAAAATAAAAAAGCAACCTACTGAATGGGAGAAATGCAAGCCATATATCTGATAAGGGATTACTGTCCTAAATTTATAAGGAACTCATACAATTCCGTAGCAAAATATCGAAAACAAAAACAACCATGAATACTACAATTAAAAATGGGCAAAGGATCTGAATAAACATTTTTCTAAAGTAGACATACAAATGGCTATCAGGTACTTGAAAAGGTGCAAATACTACAAAATGCTAAAAAAATGAACATACATATACAAACATATTTATATCACATTGAATTTCAATGAAATAGAAAAAAGCTAAAGGTTGATCAAAAAGAAAATGGCTACATAAATGATTTTGTCTAGCCAAGTATAAAAAACAAAACAAAGCAAAAGAGACCTTTTCACATAGAGATGTGCAATAATTTCCATACATTTAGTTAAACTGTCTAACTGTGCTATTCATGGAAAGCAAACCCTGAAGCAAACATTGTATGCTACTGTGCTATTAGAGAGTGCAATTCCAGCAAAGTAGGAAGGACTAACACCACGTTGCAGGGTGGCACCTGGTGTCTGTCCCCAATAATGTCTTGATCTCCAGGGACAGTATTCCCAGAGAAACAACAACTTATCGGAACATGATGGTTCATTGTGGGAAAGAAGGAAAAAGATTTTAGTCACGAACTCTCATCTCCCACATCTCAAATATCTGCTGCAATGACAGCTTTAACAAGGATGCCAAGAGCCAAGGGGCGAGAGCTGTAGAGCAGGCAGGAGACAGCCGCTGCTGGAGTTGGTGGTCATCCATACATTGCTGGTTGCCTCAGTAAAGTCTCAGTCGGGAGATCAGAAGCCAATGGCCTAGGGGAAAAAGTGAGACTGAGAGGACCATAGGGGAAAATAAGATTAATGTTACATGTATGTTAGGGGTCACTTAACTTTTAGATGAACGGTTCCCATAACTTTAACAGTGCTTACCTCTGAGGAGAGTAGATTTAAAAGGAGAAAGTAAAATACATTTTGTTTTATATACTTGTCAAATGACTTTGAAAGATGTCTATGTACTATTTCAACACAGTTACACTTTTAAAAGAATAATGTATACAATTTTGCATACTCAGATGCCTAACTGCAGGAACAATTAGGCCAGCTCTAATTCTAAATTTGGTTTATCTAAAACTTAATTTGCCGTATCACCCACCACTCTGTTTTCTAGGTTACTAGCATCATCATAGTTCCAACAACCAGAAATAAAAACCTTAGTGAAATTCTCAGTTCTCCTCTCTCTCTTTCAAACCACACATAGTCAATAACCATGAACGCTGAACTTTCAACCAAACACATGATGGGTCAAAGCAAATATTTGCAAAGTCATGTAGATGAGCCAGGCCAGTTCCCAGTTGCAGTAGTCTATCATTGAATCATATGTATCTACATATTTAAAGAAATAATGAGTCATGCAGAAAGCAGTGGCAAGGGTCAAGAAAGATTCATAGGTTTATTTACCTCTCTGCCTCACTTTCCCCATCTGTAAAATGAAGGCTAATAGTAGTATCTGCCCCACAGAAACCAGAGTAACAGAGATTAATAGTGTCTGTGCATTGCCTACAGTGTTCAGGAGAAAATCTATCTTGACAAACACTTACGTCAGGTGTATTGAATTACAACTGCAACGACTATTACCATTACAACCCTGATCACGGATTCTTACTGAGATCCAGGCATTTTTCCAATTGCTTTACGCATGTGCATAAACACTCTTAAGCATCACAAGAATCCAGTATGTTAGTAATATTTTCATTTTACAGATGGGAGAATTGATGCCCTGAGATACTAGGTATCTTGGCAAATGACAAGCAGTGACTAAGTGGTGAAGCCAAAGTTCCATTCTCATTGAGTCAGGCTTCAGACTCTGCTCTTCAATGTTCATGGCTGCTCCAGTCTAATTATTTTAGTATGGCTGAGTAGCAATAATCTCTATGCCAAACTGCCTCAATATGGACTAATGATGTTGAATTTTCAAGCACAGAGAGCTAAAGAGCCGGATCCTTGAACTTGTTGATCCCTCGAAAGTGTTTGCACTACACTGTGGTATGGGGCATAGTAGGTGGTCTCATGTGTACAACAGCATCTTGTTTTTTACCTCTTGCAAAAACGATCATTTTAATGATACAAAACCAGTGGTTAAGAACATGGACTTTGGAGTCAGTTCCCTGTAATCAAATCCTGACTTCATCATTTATACAGTTTGTATGACCTTGGGGAAGTTCCTTCACTACTTTGTGTCTCAGTTTTCATAATTGTTAATAGAACCCATTGTGTATATATACGTAAACTAGACAATAAGCCCTTCGAATGCAAGGACATAATGCTTATTGTGTTCTGTAATTCCAGAACTCAAGACAATTGCTAGAATATACTAAGTCCATCGTAAATATCGGTGAGCTATTGAGTAAATGAAATGGTATAGGCTGTTTCTCTCATTCTGTCCAAACTACTTATCCTTTAGAATCAGCTCAAGTTTTCTTCCTGATTATTCTAACTTTCATCAGTAGATTGCTTCGCCATCTGGTCTTCTTTTATACACAGTCATACAATTCTACATTTTCAAATGAGTGGAAGTAGCTAATTTATAAAGCTTTCTTCAGAACTATGTGCAATCTATACTATAAAAATCAGTCTTAATTTGCTGCTAACTGATTTGGTCACCACTTTATTTGGTCAATTCCACTCCTTTCCATTCCAAGTCAGGTTAAATGTTCATTTCTCAGGAAAGGTTTCAATACCCACAGACTAGTGTGCAGTCCATATGTTGCCTTCTTATAGCATGCTGTGTTTATTACAATTGTCATTAAATAACAATTTGTATAACTGTTTGTTTAACGTTCATCTCATCTCTTGCATTGTGGGCTTCCTGAGAGCACGGGAATTGTATGGCTTACTATTTTCTGTATCCCCAGAGTCAAGCATAGAACCTGTACTTGGGGATGTGCAATATATCATCATTGAATATATTCTCCTAGGCAATGCTTTGGCAAATGACAACTTTCAAGTTTTTTTGTTTGTTTGTTTGTTTTGTTTTTTCCTCAGAATCTTCAGTGTAGGAGAAGTCTGGATTGGTTATAACCTTTAAGAACTCTGTGCTATCACTGCACATTATTTTAAAACAAGTGTTCCAATAAAGAAAAGCATACTCTGAAAAATATGGCATCTCCCTTGGGAAAGTCTGGGTAGCCATTTAGACCAGCAATAAAATGATGCACATGGTAATCTAAAATCTTGATATATTTCATAGAAAATGCAATATTTTTCTAAACTGCTAGCAATTAAAACATAAAGAGTATTAAGTCATAATTTCTTTCATAATCACAAGAATAATGTTGTATTCTCTATACACTATTTTTAACTTGAGCATTTAATCAGTTGCATAGGACAGTTTATGCGGGAACAATGCATGGGAAACTATTTGCGTATCCATCTATCTATGGAGCTGTTGAGCAATCTGTCTAAATTCTATTACAAAGAATGTAAAGATTGGCTTGGGAAAAGATTCATAAATAGAGTTAAGATTAGTTTAATTCACTCAATTCATTCATCAATTGATAAATGGTCTATTATTACATGGACAGTAATTCAATTGCATTGGCAGTTTGGTTTAGCATTTAGAAACTGAATATTCCAACCAAAGTGTATCTACAGTTTTCAGAATCAACTATCAAAATGATTTTAAAAGATAATCAATATAATGAATAAATAAAGCTTAACTGGAGGAAAAGTTTCCCAGACATCCATTAATCTCAGAAAAATATCAGAAATGGCCCATTAAATGTACATAATCAAGTTCCATGAAGAAAAATGAAGAGAGGACTGAAATGTTTCTATTGAAGACTTTCTTTCAATGACTATTTTAGGCCAAATAACAAATTTTTATTCTGAGATATGGCTATCTTGATTTAGAAATAAAATCAATCATCTCTATCTATTGACAATGGGGTTGACATACTGAATTTTCTCATTGTGTTTGTCTTATTTTTACAAATGGTAATTACAAATTAATATTAATAAAATAATAATATGCATAACATCCTGTCTAACCTTCTCTTTGTAAACTGAAACATTGCTTTTTCTCTCATTAAAATTTGAGTATGTCATTTCCTTTGAACATGTGTGACTTATTCCCGCCTAGGCTTCCCAGGACTAAAAATATTCCAGGGCTCAAAATATTAAAGGAATTTAGTAGACCACTGATCTGATTTTTTATTTATTTATTTTTTTGGAGACAGGATCTCACACTGTCACCTAGGCTGAAGTGCAGTGGTGGGATCTTGGCACACTGTAGCCTTTGTCTCCCAGGCTCAAGCAATTATCCTGCCTCGGCCTCCTGAGTAGCTGGGATTTCAGGCGCCTACCACCATGGCCAGCTAATTTTTGTATTTTTCACTAGAAATGGGGTTTCACCATGTTGGCCAGGCTGATCTTGAACTCCTGACCTCAAGTGATCCACCTTCCTCCGTCTCCCAAAGTGCTGGGATTACAGGATTGAGCCACCGCATTCGGCCTGATTTGATTTTTTTTTTTTTTTTAATGAATTGTTACGAGAAAAGCTTCTGAGAGGAAAGAAAGATAACAACTTAGACTGGAGGAAGAATAGACTAGTTAATTCTTAAAATGACTGTAGCAAACAAAAGGAAATAGGAGCCAGGTGTTCAGTTGATATGATACCAAGTAGATCTCTTTTGTGATCCTGGTTACTTCAAACAGCTCCATTGCACGATCTAGTTTCATAATTTCTAGAAAACTGTGCTTGAGGATAGGGATGGCTGGGGAGATCTGGGAGAGAAAGGAGTTAAAGGAGCACACTCACACCGTCCCTGACCACTTAGTCATTGGTCAGCCAAACACATGAAACAGAACCTTTTTTAGTCATTAAAAACTGAGATGAGCTATTGGCTATCAGGGCAATCTAGAATCATCTACTGCCCCTACTACCTGCTTATAGCCTTCATAAGAAGTAGTAACACACCTAATCCAAGTGCTGGAGTGGTCAGGAGAAAACGGCATCACTGCGCCTTATCTTTGGCTGTGTCCTCACCCGAGTCTCATCTTGAATGGTAGCTACCATAATTCCCATGTGTTGTGGGAGGGGCCCGTGGGAGAGTCCCCCGCTTACTATTCTCATGGTAGTGAATCAATCTCATGAGATCTGATGATTTTAAAGGGGTTTCCCCCTTCACTTGACTCTCATTCTCTGTTGTCTGCTGCCATGTGAGACATGTCTTTCTCCTTCCACCATGATTGTGAGGCCTCCCCAGCCACATGGAACTGTAAGTTCATTAAACCTCTTTTTCTTTATAAATTACCCAGTCTCAGGTATGTCTTTATCAGCAGCATGAAAATGAACTAATACACCCTCCCATTATTGTCTTGGCTGGAACTAAGGTAATTCCTCTGGTTACTAAGGCTCAATACCTGGTAGGCACACCGTTACATCTGTTCAAAAGGCATATCCTGGACTTTTTATTAGCTGTATTAAATAGGTAGGAGGAAAATTTTAGAGACTTTGTAGTATATTATTCTCATGTGTTTACTGGCTATGTTCTCTATTTGCTTTGTGTGTTACCTATTTTCTTCCTACATCAAATATTCAATTCGATCATATATATCTTAATTTTGATTTTTAATAACCTCTATCTTAATGTTAGTGGATTATGGTAAATTTACATTTTATCAATATTTCATTGTCTTTATGTATTCAGCTTTGTGCATTAATAAGCAGTAGCATTAAAAATTCACAGATTATTTTCATTTAATGCAACAAAGACCACTTATTGATCATCACTTGTCATGAGTTTGGTTTTATAAGGAACCCAGTAAACATAAATCCTATGATTTTCAAGAAATCTTTTACTCTGAGATTGAAACATGTTCCATGAAAACAAGAAACAGATGTGCAATTGAGATATAAAACTAAATAAATTTAGAACTGCAATTTAAATCCCTTTATAAACCCAGATCAACATATAGAATGTATATATTTATAAATTTTACATTGGTTTTTCCTTTGCCCTTTTCTCTTGAATGCTGTTACATTTTTGCTCAATTACCTATAATTATACATAATATTTTAAATTATTTAATTGCAGTAAATCTCCTCCTGCACAGTCTTAATTGACACAGGCTAAATGGAGAAAGTAATATGCCTGTTTTTATTCATGCTCAACAAAACATTACCTTGGTATTTGCAGCTTTGACCACAGGTGACTTTCTGATTCTGGGCTTTTTGTTTGATTATCAAGACAATAAGCCTCCTACACAAAAATGTGTGTTAGATCAAAAAAGGTGAAGGGTAGGACTATGAGGCATTGACGATTTGTTTTTGGACTTGTAAGGCCTCAACCTCAGAGACAGAACTCAACTGTATTAGAGGGGAAGTAGTATAGGGCAGTGTTCATCCTGGATCAATCCAAATCAGATGTCCAAAAGGAAGCCATGCATACAGAACCTAAAGCTGTAGGAAAATGAGCCTACTAAATCAGTTCAGATGAATGAAGAGAATGACCAGGATATGTTGACAAGCAAAGACAAGGGAATTAGATGGGTACAAAGTTAAAAAGGAAGAATATAAGGACAATGGATGGATGATGAATATGAAACTGTGTTGTTAAAAATGATTTTACAACCAACAGATTATTGAAAGATAAGCCAGGCAGAGTGTGTGCTTGCAAGAAGTTTGGGGAAGCAATAGCATGAGCTGATCTCAGAAACATTGCAAGAATTTTCACAGGTAAAGATAAAAGGATTTCTGACTGAGGAAACAACAGCAGGATCAAAGGTGTGGATACCTAAATGTGCCTAATCTCTTCATAAAATACAAAAAGTCTAAACTACTGAAGTCTAAAGGGGAAAGAGACTAGCAAAAAGCCATGTTGAGAAGGATCCTGAATTCCATACTGCAGGCCAGTTTCTGTCTGCAACCTGGAATCATCAAAAATGTCGGGAAGAATCAAGTGGACATCACGGATATTGATTTTAGGAAATAAGCTTTGGAAATTGCACAAAGAGTAAATGGGGAGGTGAGAGTCTGGGTGCAGAATCACAGTAAGGTTGTACTGAGGTGGACAAGAGAGAAGTGAAGTGCCAGTGCAAACAAAATGGAAAAGGAACAGTAAATATGATGATGATGATAATGGTAATAAGTACTTATCACTATTCAGTTATTTAATAATGACTTAAAAAGCATTTAATAATGTGCCAGGCTTTGCCACAGAAACTTTAGACATATTAACTCTTTGAAAAATCATAATAATTCTATGTTTTAGGTACTATTATGATTCCCATTAACACATAAAAAATTGTGGCACAATGAAGGTAAATTGTCCAATTTCACACAGCTATTAAGAAATGAGGAACAGAAGATAGAGTGGCACCAGGAGAATATTCCTTACATATTTCTTGTGTATTCCTACATGTTTTAGAACAGAGATACTTATTCCCTTTGTCCCTATCTTTCAAAAATGTTTGCATCTGCTATCTCCTTAGAAGATAGAGATGGTGTCGCCCGTCAGGGCAAAGGCTTGGTGCTTTTGGTTGCATATACCTTATGAGAGATTTGGGTTTCCTAAGATCAGAATTCTTTGACTATGAAACAAACTCACTGTGTGTCCAGCATCCACCTGGGTTTTCTCTGCACCACACCAATGTGACTGAGGAGTCAAAAGAAACTGGTGTGAACATGAAGCTCATGCTGCCTGCTGTGCCATGAGTAGCAAAGTTCTTTGTGTCTGATCCTGGAGTCCTGTGTCTTCTGCAGCATCTGCAAAATTGTAGCCAGCTAAGCTGTTAGCTTGTAAGATGATAAAAAATCTCAGCTCCTTCACAATTCTTTATGATATGGTGATTTACTTCTTGACTATAGGGGTGAAAAATATTAGACATTGTGACTAACATTGATATTTTCTTCCAGGGTTCTTTAGAGGTATCCTCCAACAACAATGGCAGGAAATATTCAAATGGGAGCATATTTGTGGAGAAGACAAATATTTTTGTACAAGTTTATTTTGGGGTGCTGTTGATATATCTTTGAAAATAATGTCAATGAACTAGATATGTTCTGAAAAATATCAGGGGTATCACATCTAGAAATATGCATTTGGTAAAAAATATGCATAGAAATAAAAGATAAAAATCACAAAAATATCTAAGGTTATGATTAAGTAGAACTTAGAGAGAAATGATGGCTAAGGACAGAGTTTTTAAAAAGAGGCCATCAATTGAGGCATGGGTAGATGAGGACAATTTAAAGCAGAAAATATCAGGGAAACAGAGGCAGAAACCAGAAGAGTATGGTGATCTAGAGGTCAAGAGAAGAAGAGCATTTAACATGGAAAGATAAGATATTCAGGTCAAATAAGGTATAAAGACACAGGAGGACTTAGATAGAAGAGAAAATTGGCGATGGTGTTTTCTCTTTTATTGGTTGCTATCCATTCAGGGATTATGAATATTGCAGGCACATTGTCTTCAAGGTGTATCTCGGTTGAAATAAACAGCACCAAGGATTAAAGCAACAGTATAGAACTTCCCGGTACAGATTAAGAGTATACTTTTAGTGAATCCAGAAGGGTAATAGTCTGAATTCCAGACAGATTGCAGGCACTTGAAAAAAAAAATTATCTGCAGGTTAGAGCTCCAAATAGATTGTATTCTTAGATGATACTACTATTTCCAAGGAGCCTTGCAGAAATAAGATTCAATGAAAATATTTGATTATTTCTACATATACTGGACAAGCAACTATTATTTCTCAGATCAGAACAGGTCCTCAGAACACAAAACTGAATAAGACATCATTCCCTGAAGTTGATGTAAACTACCATTCATCATGCAATGGAAAGTGATGTATTATTGACCAAAACAGGATACTGTGAAATCATAGGGAAAAGTCTTCGACCTTTGGAGATCTGAATAGAATACTCCAAGTAGTCAATGCTTGCATTAGATCCTTATTTTTTACCCAGATGAATATGGCAAGTAAAGCATTTCAAGCAACAACTGCAACTCATGAAAGTGCCACAAGTTATGAGAGAACTAACATTCAGAAAATTAAATTAGTTCATCAAAGTTGAAACTTTCATTGAAAATGTGAGAAACGACAAAGGTAAAGCTTGATGGCTGGTTGCACCAAAACATGGCAGGTCTAGCATGTTGTTTTTGGAAATCAGAAATTTATTTTATAGGTTCTGAGAAGCCATTGAATTTTTTAAAATAAGAAATAAAGTAAGATTTCCATTTTGGAAAGATTGTTCTGACAGTAACATGGGAAGGGAGTAAGAAAAAATGGCAGAAAAGAATTATGGTGAGTATCATCTAATTGAGTGATAATAGAAGGCAAAACTAGGCAGGGCGCAGTGGCTCACGACTGTAATCCCAGCACTTTGGGAGGCCGAGGCGGGTGGATCATGAGGTCACGAGTTTGAGACCAGCCTGGGCAGCATGGCGAAACTCCGTCTCTACTGAAAATACAAAAATTAGCCAGGCATGGTGGCATGTGCCTGTAATCCCAGCTACTCAGGAGGCTGAGACAGGAGAATCAATTGAACCAACCCGGGAGGCAGAGGTTGCAGTGAGGTGAGACTGCACTACTGCACTCCAGCCTGGGCAACAGAGCGAGACTCTGTCTCAAAAAAACAAACAAACAAACAAACAAAAAAAACAAAAAAAAGGTAAAACTAAGCAACAGCAGTGGAGATGGAGGGGTTTGGGAGGGTTTCAGTAGTTGGTACCCACAGGATGTGCAACTGATGGAATATGGTCAAGAAATTGTTTCTACAGAGGGAAAGATCTAACTGTTGGCTTGTCAAGTTAAAGAAATGTCTTTTTATTTCTATTTAACCAACTTTTTTTAAAAAATAAGGAATGGATGTTGAAATTTACAAAATCCATGTCCAATTTACAAGTGGTTTGATGGGTTTTCTTCTTGATTTTAAAGATGGAATTAATTACATTAATAAAGGAACTAAATACGAATTATACCTAGCATTACTGGAATTAGCCTCACATACTCATTGCTAACTTTAATTTGTCACATACTCATTGTCAGAACCATCATTTAAGCTAAGCATCTTTAATGAGACTTGTAATGTAATGTTTCCCTCACACATTATAGAGATTTGTGTTCTTGAAAATTTGTCAATAATTTCATATAAAAATGTTATTTTTCAAGTATGTTTAAAAATATGGTTTAAGAATCTGCATTTTATTACTATATTAAAGAATGATATAAAATAGAATGAAGAAATTTATATATTCAAATGTATTGTCACACACTGAATTAGCAGAACTAATTTCTAATTGACTATAAAAGGAATAGAATATTCAGTAATGTCTTTGTTATATTTGTCCTTTATTATTTCTAAATCATTTGACTGCTGTGGTTTTCCAACTCTCAGAAAACATTATATATGTGCCCACACACACACACACACACATACATATAAGTGACATATACATACACCAATATGCATGTGTGTGTGCTTGTGTGTGTTTATATAATATACGGAGAGTGACAGATATACATACACCTATATGTATGTGTCATGCATGTGTGTGTTTATATGCATAATATATACAAAGAGTGACATCTATGTGTGTGGATGTGGATATATATACACTATTCTATATAGTACTATGTATATATATAATCGAGAGGCAGAGAATGCTGTCAGACTTCTTTCTTAAAGAGGGACATAAAGAGACAATGTGGATAGAGACAGGTTTGCCTATTTGCATCTGAAAAGCTAAGAAGTTTGAAAAGTTACAATACAAAGTAGTGAAATTTGTCTATTTCTGACTAGTTATAAAATTTTTCAAGTGCCTTTACTCATTACAAATTTGTTGAATCTCCTTCACATGTAGAAACTTTCATTCGACATCAGGGGTTGAATACAAAACTATTGCTCTAAATAAATTGGAAAGAAAATCAGCTGTCTACAGGATTTGGGACACCATTACAATGCTCATTCCTAAAGTGGCCATTCACAAAATGACTTTGGCAGAAAACAGAATCTTTTAGAAACCAGCTTCAGGAAGTTATTTAATTTGAAGGAAAATAATCGCCTCTCAATCTGCAATTGCACCATGATACAAGAAGGAATGCCGGTTAAGGTAGCAGCACATCTCTGAAAAGCTAAGGTTTTGTTTCAACCTTTGAAAATGAAATTACGTGTCACGCTGAAGTTTTATATTCATCAATTACTTCACTAATTCCAAGTCTGTGGCCTGCTTTGGAATACACATAGAGCACAGCATAATCTCCACTGGGCAGTTTCACATGATGTTCTTGTGGCTTCAGTTACAAAAGATCATTCAGATGGAAAATCCCCAATGGATCGCCTTATCATTCAGAACACAGACTCCATTCAAGCAATGAAATAGGTTTCAAATTCATTTCTTAGCATTTCCAGGTGTACTTCTATTGCAATATTATACAATTTTTGTCTAGGTTTTCTGCCATCACCTCTCACACATAGCTTTATTGATTCTATGACAAATAAGTCACTCAGCTTGTAACTACCATGTTATTTGAAATTTCTATTCAAGGTTTTCTGGATCATTCTCCTTTACAAATAGAGTCACTTTCTTATTATTTATTCTACTGAATATAACAAAAGTGGATACAGAGGAAGTGATATTAGCTTTCCCGAATGAGGAATAAAACTGACTTATGTTCTATCCCTGGTTCAGTATGGAAGGAAGATTCTGCACATTCAAGATTTGTGTATCTTCCTGCCTTTTCCTATTTAAAATGTAAAATTACAGCGTATTACAGTTATAAATGTGGTAAAATTATTAAGTTTTACTACTTTGAATAAGAAAACAATATGGATCTCTGGATAACTATCTAAGGGCAAATTTTTTAAAAGCTTGGTCACAAAGTAATTTAAGATGTAATTTTCTAACATCACCTTGAAGTGATAAAATGTTGACTCATATTACTGATCATGTCTACAAACTGTCTAAACATCTGTTTATAAGCAATGAAAAGAATTTGTTGAAAGTAAGAGGATGGAATTAGAGGAGTACGTGGGTAAATTAAATAGAAAATAGCTGTGGAAGAGGAATATCCAGGGAAACAAGATAAAGGAAAGATCAGAGCATTGAATGAGAGTTATCTATCTGTGGAATATGTACTCTGCACCTTGATGGACCAGGAAATACAGAAGGCAGAAGGCTGACTATGGGACTATTTCTGACCTCAAGGAACTTACGGAGAAGTGCTTGTGTTTGCACACAGAATCGGGGGTAGAACTGATTGTAGTGAAACTATGTTAGAATGTAATATGATTTAAGCTGCCCAGATAGAGAGAATGGACCTATGAATACTTACGGAATGCATACTTGCAGCAACAGAGACAGATCCCAGAAGTTATGGAACAGGTGCAGAAACCTTAGCTGTGGGGCCAGCAAAGAAGGGAGTACGGTCAGAAAGGTAATGAAAAATACTCTTTTATTGAAAAGAGTACATACAAAGTTAGAGATTTAAATAGGGAAATGCTGTATTCCAGGACGAAGTCTTCTGTGACCCAGCTGGAGCCATGTTGGGCACAGTGGGCATGGCAAGGAGAGGAGGAGAGCAGGAGACTGCTTCTGAGAAACATTTGCTTCCAGTTGGCTGAAACACTTTACCAATCAGCACAAAGCAGCAGGCTGTGTCTACAGTCTAGACATCTCTGTTCTGTTTTATAGCTGCACCCTCACATTGCTTGGCTTGGTTGCTGTCTTCAAAATCGATGACTCTGGTTGCTAGTATGTCTGAAAAAGTCCAGCTCAATACATCAGTTTAATTCTATTATAAAAATAAATGTAAACAAGTCGACATTGGCGTTCTCTACGTAGAAAGGACAGAGTATAAATACATATAGGTTCTCCCAACCAAAGAAGACCTTAAGAATTATGCAGTCCAACCCCTTTATCTTTCCAAATGGAAACGTGAATTAGTGTTCACAGTAGTGAAATGACTTGTCCACTTTCCCACAACATTTGTAGCAAAGTTATGAATTTACTCCCATAGTAACTTAAATGTTTTTACAAAGTTAGTCAATCAATCTATCTATCAGATTGGTCATTTGGTGTATCTGATCTAATGTTCTTCAAGACTCCTTCACCCTCTGTCCCAACCAAAACAATTTTAAATGTTCTCCGGTTGGAGAAAAAATAAAAATAAAAACAGACTCATTTGGTGTAAAACAGTTTGGACACTTAAGTCTTTCCCACTGTCTTTAAGAGAATTGTTTCAATGTTTCAGATTTCTGCAAACTTCCTCCTCTTACCTATTAGTAAGAATAATATTCTTATTAGTAAGAATATCCTTTTGCCCATGGATTGAAATACTTCTGGGATTAAGTGTCCTCTCACTTCTTTAGCCCTCACTCACTACTTTGACCTCTTGATCATCACTGACATGCTAGCAGTGTGGCTTAATTTGGAGAAAGGTTTAATCCACTGGGTTGTCTTCTCTAACTTGGCCAGGGTCTAGCAGTAATCAGTGGTTGAGTTGACCTCACTTTTTCTTTTTCTTATTTATTTATTTATTTATTTATTTATTTATTTTATTTATTTTTTTTTTTTTTTTGAGACAGGGTTTTGCTGTTACTCAGGCTGGAGTGCAGTGATACAATCATGGTTCACTACAGGCTTGACCTCCCAGGCTCAACCACTCTTCCCACCTCAGCCTCCCAAGTAGCTGGATCTACAGGTGCTCGCCACCACACCCATATAATTCTTCTATTTTTTTATAGAGACAGGGTTTGGCTATGTTGCCCAGGCTGATCTCAAACTCCTGAGCTCAAGCAATCCTCCTGCTTTAGACTCCCAAAATTCTGGGATTACAGGCCCAAGTCACCATACCAGGCTCAGAGTTGACCTAATTTTAACTCCTACTTGTACTGTAGACCTCTCTGCATTTCTGTAATATCTTCCCTCAGAGTCCCAGTGCAGGTAGTTCATCTGCAGAATCACCAACAAAATTGGCCACATGGCAGACTATCCAACTCTCCATTTAGCCACCTCCAAAGTCCCTCCTTAGAACATATAGCTCTATTCATGCCAGGCAGGAAGAATGACTTAGATATTGAACATCAGCCCTCTGTCACCACACTGTGCCACTGTGTTTTCCCTGATGTGGTCACCCTCAAGCTGTGCAGGGCAGTTATCTGAAGCAAACCCCTTTCAGAGTCCCAAACATTATTCTAGTCAAAAGTCACAACCCTGGCTTTTCCAAACTGCCTATCTGTTTAGAGAGAAAACATGAAAACTCATGTGTCATCTGCCTCTCTTATGTCCTTTCTCATATTTCTCAAAGTCTCCCAGCTCCACAGTGCCATAAAAAGAGTATCAAACTTTTTCTTTCTCTACTCTGTCCTCATTTCTTAGAATAAATCTGTCCCAAGGCCTACCCCTCATTGATGGGCAGTATAAAATCTGTATGTTGAAGAAGAAATACTTTTAGCTGAGACTTCTGGATTTGACTTGATATTCTTTAGATAATCTTAAACATCTTACTGACTGCAAAATTCTACTTGGAATAGTAATTCTCTTTGTGCCTCACTTATAACAGTCCTAATCTCTTGACCACAGTCGTGGAAAGATGGATGTCTCGGGCCCACTAGGAGGAAAATCAGGGGCAGCATGATACAAAAAAGTGATGGCACAACCTCTGTGGTGTGCTGAGAAAATAAATAAATAAATTTAATTCAGAATTGGTACATTTCAGGGATTGCAATCCTACCCTGTAGTCTAAAATGCCATGAAAAGTATAAAGAATCAGTTATTTAATATAAGAAGAATCAATCTTTGTTAGAAACTTTGCGTGCTAAGACAAACTTATGCTTTCCAACATTCGATAAGGTTCCAAACAAATAGGGGTATGGTGACCAAAAAAACCAATTTATTTAGGGGAGTTGGAGAGGGTAGAGAGTAGAATAAAAGTAGAATGATAAAATATGAAACCAAGAGAAAACTGGGTCAAGATTAACAAGTGAAAATGAGTAGAAAAGCAAGAATGATTTTTTAAGGGGCTTGAGAAAATTGAACATTCTAGGACAGATATATAAAGAAATTGGAAAGACTCTTGGGAACAACAGGAAAACAGCTAGAAATTATTTTCCTATAAAGTAATAATACATTCCACATAGGAAGTTGGATTTAAGAAACTCTATTTTTCATAGAGAGTCTACATACATTTCTTAAGGGGAATCAATGGTAGTCCAGCAGGGAATTATGTAAATCTATCAAAGAACTGGAACACTTTTATTACTATGTGATTTGAAACAGAGCACATGTGGCTTATCTAACAAACTTAGAGCATATTCTTTAGAGTGTAGTGTCATTGAAATGCAAATGGTATTTGCAATGCAGAGGAGAAAGGTTTGATGTTATTGTTTTGCCCTTTGAGATACAGTGTGTTCCTAGCAGGCTGTTCTTTACCTTGTTTGGAAACCAGTTAGCACAGCTTCTGACTACCTAAATGCTCTGTATCATTTATTTTTGGTCTGTCCAAGATTTTAATGTTATTTCTTCTTTCATTTGTCCTGGTTCCTTTTGCTGATAAATATTTGCCGGAGTATTCTTGAAGTCTAATGAAAGGATATGTTAGCTTTCTGTGTTTTACTAGATATATAACCACATAAAATATTTTGTGCTCATACATTTATTCTAAAATATTCATACAGTACCCAGTCCTTGCCAAGACCTGTTCTAATCTATGATTTATATAATTGGAATAGAATGAATGGCCCCTGACATCATGTGGTATAAAGTCCACACAGGAGACAGCTATTACACAAATGTCATGTGACTTGGTGCCAGAAGTGCACCGATGTGAGAGACCTGAGTAAGCACAGTGGCATGGAACATTATTGTCCAGCATTTTAATTCTGCCTGAGCTAACAAGGTAAGAGATACACATCATGGAGCAAATGTCATAAATATGTTTCCTTTTAAACAATCAGTTTTAAAACTGTGTTTTTTTTCTGTGTATAGTCCTGAGCCACAGCACATGGATTAGTCAGAAGCTTTTGTACAGGACTCAATTATCTGGTGGTCCTGGGCATAAACTCATCTAGAAAAGAAGAAAATTACAATAAATGATTCTCTAAGATATGTACATGTTGGAAATAACAGTTTGCATAGCAAAATCTTTAAGACTTCAGTGGAAATTAAATATACTACAAATATATTTAAAGACTAGTGTTATTAATAAAAACCACAGTCTACTGCCACCTAGTGGCCATTAATTTAGAGACTCCATTACTTTATACTTAGCCACACCTTTGGTCTTGGAATATCTCTATGGTACCTGTGGAAATCAAAGTGATAACTATCAAACAACATTCGCATCAAGTAGGCAGCCCTCACAAGCCAAGTTCTCTCTGGATGTAAATTGTACTATTTCTGCAGACTCTATTCCTAATGGAGTGTCTTTCTCCTCTTCATAAATGTTCTCTTTGTTACCCCAAATAACAAAAATGAAACCAAAACAAACAACATTTCACTTGCACTATAAAATTTAAAATAGAAATAATATAATGTTCTGCCTGTACCTGACACTCAATATGTTTGGTAGATTTCATTACAGTATCGCTGCTTCATCTGGTATTTTTCTCCTCCATGGTGGTTCAACAGCTTTTCCCTTCTGATTTCATATACCATTGTCTAAAAAATCCTCATTGCTAGGAACTATTAACGCCTAATTTCCTTTCCTTCTGAATGATTTTCTAAATGAAGCAACAAGACATTTTCTACCTGTGTCTCTGATATATCATTCTCATGACCCCCAGAAAGTATGCATTGATAATATCTAACAACGTCATTGCTTCAGTTAGATCTCACCGTCTCTCAGAATTGTTGCATGATCAAGCTCTTCAATTCAGAAATTCTGCTTTCTGACCACAGCCTTCTATTACTTGCTTTCTTAAGCTCCCATTTTACTTAGTGATGCTCTTTTTACAAAGAACACACTCTTGGGTGACTGGGGAGGTGGGGAGTGACTCACTATTTTTAGGTGGCTAATTTTGTTTAGATGAGTATAGGACTTAAAACTGGCACCTGAAAGACGTCAGTCACCAAGTCAGAATACCTGATTTCAAGTGCAGCTTACAGAATTGAGGCTACACATCCAAACCTTCTTAGATGGGAATGAAGACCCTCTCTCCATTTGTTTCTCATTTTGGCTTTTGTTTCTCTTTTAGCAGGACAGATCTCTTTCTCTCCTACTGCACACAGGCTACTTCCAGTAACTAGGGAAGATTACTATTACTACCAGCATCTCAGTCTAGCAATCGTCAGGGGTGAAAGTATTTCCTCCTATCAACGACTAAATAATAACCCCAGGGAAAAAAATCTGATTGGCCCTGCTTGGGTCACATGCTTATGCCTTGGACCAATCATTGTTGCCAGGCAAATGAAGTAATATACTTGGTGAGGTTCGGGTCATATGTTTAGTTTTTGTGGCAAGGGTTCAGAAGGGAGGGAACAGAAGAGTCTACCAAAATGATTAGATAACCCAATTCACCAAGGTCACTAATGTCTTTTTCTAAAACAACTTCAGGGGCTGCTTGATCTGTCACTCATGGAATTTCTACCCTATCCTCTTCTCTCTTCCAGAAGGAATCCTTTGTTTACCCATAATTTATGCCGTTTTATACTTTGTCTCTCTTTCAAACTTTCCTTTAGTTTCTAATCATAGAAACTCAGCGACATGACTTCCCAATCCTAAATTATCAAGAAAATATTTGAATTGCCAGCTCTTCTTTTGAAGCTAGGCACTGGCCAACTTGAGAGCCACCTTTTCCCTATCCCACCCTAGTCAGAGGAGAAAGAATTATTTGATAAAGCACACATTTATTGAGGGCTGCAGAGATTTCAGGTGAAATAGCCGTCATTGTCTTAATCATGATCTTCAGGACTCTATCTCATTCTACTCAACTATGCTTTCTTCCCCAATTTTGATCTGATAGGCATTTCTTTGAGGCTACCGTGATAATTTGCAATTTCATGATAATTTAGGGGCTTGTTAATTTTCTTCCAATGATGAGTTTTTCAGAAATTGAAATTGAAATGGTTTGAATAAACCAAAAATTGCAGAAAACGTTAGTTTTATTAGCCTCCTCTGTGCCATACTTATGCAAAAAAAAAAAAAAAAAAAAGAAAAAAGAAAAAAAAAGTCTCTACAACACATCTATTAGAGAACAATTAGATGACCAGCAAGTTCACATCAATTTATTAAAATTAAATCACTAGGACGTATTAGGAAACAATATTGTCAACTTCCAGTATTCTCCTCTCCGGGTCCTAAATTTATCACCTTTTAGGGCAAATTGGCTGCTTCACTTTGGATTCTGCCCAAGGCTCTCTTGATATGTAGACATTTCATTTGCATACAAAAAGGCACACTGCATGGCTGGATAAACCAACCATCTGGCCTAAGCAATTTATCTGGATTATTACTGAACTGTACAAAACTATGTAAATATATATTCCTAAAATTCCAATTGCTCCCTTATCCATCTGCCTTACTGCCTTTCCCTTCAGCAACCCTGATTGTAGAAAGGATCATTTGCTTCCTCAACCCCTGACACACAGACACACGGATACATATGCACACATCTTCCTGCTCTATTGACTGTTGCTAGTGAAAGTCGAGTCATAAAGCCAGGTCACTTGGTCCACTGCCAATGTATGCAAGTCAGACTCAGTCAGACTTCGTAGCTGATTAACATGCCTTTTACTAATCTCTAGTTAAATCCCCATCACACTGTCTCATTTTTCTAAATGCTCATTCTAAAATGTTTGCATTCTCTTCCAGTCCTGGATTCCTTATTCTCGAAGGTAATCTATTTTATAAACTCAGCGCTAGGTATACTAATGAATAAATAGTATAGTGCACCTGTGTGTTATTCTTGATGTTATAGGTAATTTGATATAGGAACTCATTATATGACGTGAGTTTAGTTTTTTATAATTAAACTGTGGTTGTGTGTCTAAAGTTCTTTTATTTTTTTGAGATGGAATCTCACTCTGTTGCCCAGGCTGGAGTGCAGTGGCACGATCTCGGCTCACTGCAACTTCTGCCTCCTGGTTTCAAGCAATTCTCCTGCCTCAGCCTCCTGAGTAGAGTAGCTGGGATTACAGGCATGTGCCACTACACCCAGCTAATTTTTACATTTTTAGTAGAGACGAGGTTTCACCATGTTAGCAAGTCTGGTCTTGAACTCCTGACCTCAAGTGATCCTCCCACCTAGGCCTCCCAAAGTCCTAGGATTACAGGCATAAAACACTGCACCCAGCCTAAAGTTCTTAATTATAGGACCTCTTTAATTATTATTAAGCAAAACTGGATTTTGGAGATTCCAAGTGATAACTTTAATTCACTACTCTATGTCCTTATTAGTAAATATATATATATATAACCCAACCTATACAATATAGTGTATTTAGAGCATGGAAGAGCAGAGACTCTGAAGCCAGACTGCATGAGTTCAAATCCTGACACTTCTACTCAAAAATGTGTGAGTGACTTTGGGCAATTTGCTTACTCTTTCTGTGTTTCTATTTACTCATCTACAGCAATAATTTGTACCTCATCAAAAAAAAAAAAGAAAAAAAGAAAAAGCTTAAATAGTTAACATTTGTAAATAGCTTAGAAAACACTACGTTTGAAAAACATCCCTAACCCACCTTCCACAAAAAGAAAGCCCACCTGCTTGGTCTTAATCTGTTGATATATGACTTTATTCCATGCTCGGACTTTATGTGTTGATACATGACTTTATTCCATACCTATTCTTTCATCACAGGTGAAACCCCCGAAGTCAATACCCACTTTCTCACCACAATTCACTGACCCAACTCTTTTTACAGGCAGGTCTGCATTTGAGGAGTTGCATCATCCATTCGGTTGATTTCAGTAGAGGAATACATGGGAGTTTGGGGTAAAAGTTTTAGCCAATAATAATGAGTAACCATTTGGCTACTTTTTGTCCTTTGTGTATATATCCCACTGCAACATTGCCCATGGCCAGTGGCAAGTTGAGGATCCAGGACATCTCAGTGTCCAGGCTATGTGCTCTCAGGCACACAACTATTAGCACTCCATCTCCATGTCTTCAACTCCCAACTCTATCAATTACACTCCCCACAGAAATTTGTATTCTACCCATAGTATTCCACCAAAACTGTTTTTCCAAAGTTATTGATGGATAATCTAATAGTTAAAGCTATCTTTCTATTTTTTACCACACCATTAGAATTTTGTTAGTTCCTTGTTCCTGAGGTTTTATAACACTCTCTTAATTGTTGGAGTGTTTTTCTCATCATTTTTTTTTGTCATCTTTATGGGCTCTTCTCTCTGTGCCCCCTACTTAAACCCTTATTTCACTATATGTTGATATGCCCCTATTTATTCTGCCTTTAATCTCTATGCTTTTGAAATTGCAAATTTAGGTTCAATTTTCTTATTCACTCCCAAATTACGGCCATAGCCCAGTGGTAATTATGCCTGCATCATTTCTTGCCCAGATTACATCATAACAATACTAAATAGTTTCTCTGTACCTCTAGTCTCATCCCTTTCAAAGCCCTAAAGTAATCTACCTAAACTAATAGTGCTTTCATGGGTCTATATAATCTATAGAAAAAATTCTAAATTGTATAATGGAGTCCACATGACCCTCCACATTCTAGAATCTTTCTACCCCTCGATCTTGCTCTGCAACATTTCTTGCCTTACACATTCCTCTGTAACATCACCAAATATGTGGTATGGTTCATAAATAACACATATTGTTTTGTTTGGCTTTATTTTTAAACCTCTTGCTTTTGTATGTCATCTTCTCTGCCTGTAATAACTTTTCAGTGACTTTATCTGCATCCTTTAATAAGATACAGTTCTCACATGTCAATTCCTCTAGCAGCTTCTGATCAGCCTGTCTCCCAAGCCTGGGTTAAATGCCTTCTTTCATTGCTCCCTTGGTATCCATTTTATGTATTTCATGGGATATTAATTGAATCTTACTTAAACTATACTCTTTAATACTTTAGGTGTTCTTTGATGGCGGAAACAATCTATATTTACATACCCCCAGTTCTTCCAAAGCATTTGTCTTTTAAAAGGCACTCCATGATATTTATTGAATGGATGAATAAATGATTCAATGAATGAATAGTTGCATAGGGGCAGCAAAACTCTCAAGAAATTGACCCTTGAAATATACTCAGTGACCTCCTTCATGAAATTCTAAAACCTTATTCAGTCCAAAGATACAACGCTAGTTATGCTGCCCTCGTGTTTCTTTCATACAGAGACAATGAATCATGCCGAATTACAGCTCTTAAGACCTTACAGCAAATGCACAATGCCCTGTAGGACATTCATCTTTCATACCGCATTGTATTTTTAAATGATAATTGTTGTCATAAATGTTCTTACTCACATTTCAGCTAGTTAAAAATTTTGCCTGCCTCAATAAAATGAAAGATGCCAGATTGTTTACAGATGAATTAATCATGACATTATCTCTGAAACTTTTAAATTACATCAATTACATTGCATTTAGCATCACAAATAACGTGCATATTAAACAAATGGAATCTTTTCTTCTATTAATAAAGATTAAATCATTAACTACCACTACTTGAATAGCAATGTGACTGCAGTCAATGGCTCCCAAGCCAGACAAGAAATCTTACTCTGTCACAAAGTATATGCCATCCTTTCAGAGACATCATCAATCTTTATGGAATTTGGGAACATTCGTTTTCTTTAGAAGTGTTCATCTGTGGATTGATTATACCATTTCGATGTGGTAGGCTGCCTAATGTTGAGAGCTCAGGAGAGCTATGTAGAATAATTACACATTAAAAAATCCAATGCTTAGGCATCTTTGTGAAGCATAAGACAAGCATGTCTTTTCAGTTTCCAATTTAACTTTTTAGATACTTAAAATATTTGGATTTGGTTGATCCATGTCTTTCAAGCAGTGATTTTCAGATGTCTAAATCGGGTCAGGTAAAGCCTTCAAACATTATGTCCTGTCGTTTTTGTGAATTCTGTATGACTATACAAGAAAGACAGAAATCATTAAATAAAAATTTTGTTAAAATATACTGGTCTCAAAACATTGGCAGAAGTAGCTTTTAATTTATTTTATCAAGTTAATTTTTGTTACCCTTGTAAACCCGAATATCTGAGACAGGTCTTAGTTAATTTAGAAAGTTGATATGGCCAAGGTTGAGGACCTGTGCCTGAGACACAGCCTCAGGAGGTCCTGACAACATGTGCCCAAGGTGGTTGGAGCACAATTTGGTTTTATACATTTTTAGGGAGACATGAGACATCAATCAATATATATAAGATGTACATTGGTTCCATCCAGCAAGGTGGGACAACTCCAAGCAGAGTTGAAGAAGACAGCAACCATTTCGTGCCTTTTAAAAGGGGAGAGAAAACTGAAAATGGTGAGATGCAATAAAAATTAAACTTTGGGTTGAAACAATTAAAATCTCATATAATTTATTAAGAGTCAATCAACCTTTTAAGAAAATTTCATTGTTTCTAACCAATTCTTAGGAAAACAACAACAACAACAAAACCATGAAAGCCTTTTAAATACAAACACACATGCGCGTGCGCGTGCACACACACGCACATCTTGGATGTTAGCTTTAATTGAAGCTGATTTTTACCATTGAGGTCTTTTTAAAAAAAAGCTTTTTAAATCTCATTACCATATTTCAGCTAGGATAAATTGCTGCTATTTCAGAAGTACCAAGTATCAAACCAGGAAAGGCTTGATTTAGGAACCAAACCCAGACTGTTGTGGTGAAAAAAAGAAAGCAGAACTTTAGCTATGGAACGGCAGCTTGGGGAGACAACCATTGCTCTTTCAGTTTGGCCTGGCTACCAAATAGGTGGCCTTGTTATGTAAATAAAGCCCCTTAAGTAGTCAACATCAAAAATCTTTCCTTTTTTTTCCTTTTGCTGGCTTTCTCCCTCCACCACACTACCTTTTCTTTTGTGTATGTGTGAATTTAGCCACTTCAGAGGACTCCTTCCCCATAATTGGAAGCTTTCCTTTGGAGTTGATCAAGTAGGATATAGAGTTGGTCAAACCCAATAGAAAAAACACTGAAACAATAACAAAAACAGAAACAAACCAAAGTTAAGCAAAACAATTGCACAACTTACACAATTATGGAGTGCTCTAACGATAAGGAGAAATCAAGACCAGCTGGTTATTAAGCTTAACTTTAGCAATACAAACACCAATTCAGTTACTTACCAAGGGCTGGGACTCAGGCTGAAGACTGCTCTCTACCATCCTAGATGCAGGAAAAAACTCAAGCTCATTTTCCCTGTTGAACGCCAGCTCAAACTCCGTAAAGGAGTTATTTGCCTTCCAACGTCTTGGAAGTAGGAAAAACTTGCCTTCTTTGTGTTGGAAGCAAGTAAAACTCCCCAAAAAAGGAGTTGTACAGCAAAATAAACTTTAGATCGTAATCACATTTTAGGAGATCATGGATTCTCCAGAGGGGGTGCTTCCAGGACTCAGCAAATTGTCCTATTGGTGTGAGCCATAAAGACAGCTCAGGCTAGTACCAAATACTGATAGGAGATTTGTCAAATGTCAAGGGCACCTCCACTCAGAATCTGTTCATGGTTACCAAAATGTGAACCTCGAATATCTGAGACGACTCTCAGTTAATTTAGATCATTCTGAGCAAACTATTGCAAGGACAAAAAACCAAACACCGCATGTTCTCACTCACAGGAGGGAACTAAACAATGAGAATACTTGGACATAGGGTGGGGAACATCACACACTGGGGTCTGTCATGGGGTGGGGAGTAAGGGGGAGGGATAGCATTAGGGGATATACCCAATGTAAATGACAAGTTAACGGGTGCAGCACACCAACATGACATATATACATATCTAACAAACCTGCACGTTGTACACACGTACCCTAGAACTTAATGTGTAAAATAAATAAATAAATAAAATGAAACCAAGTAAAACAAAAACAAATAAACAATAAAAAAAGAAAGTCTATTTTGCCAGGGTTGCCAACACGTGCCCATGACACAGCCTCAGGAGGTCCTGATGACATGTGCCCAAGATGGTCAGAGCACAGCTTGGTTTTATACTTTTTAGGAAGATGTGAGACATCAATCAAAATATGTAAGATGTACATTGGTTCTATCCAGAAAGGCAGGACAACTCGAAGCAGGGAGGGGGCTTCCAGGTGAAAGACAAATAGTTGCATTCTTTTGAGTTTCTGTTTAGCTTTTCCAAAGAAGGCAATTAGATATACATTTATCTCAGTGAACAGAGGGATGACTTTGAATAGAATGGGAGGCAGGAGGTCAGGCGTGGTGGCTCACACCTGTAATCCCAGCATTCTGGGAGGCCGAGGTGGGCAGACCATGAGGTCAGGAGTTCAAGACCAGCCTGGCCAACATGGTGAAACCCTGTCTCTACTAAAAATACAAAAAATTAGCTGGGTGTGGTGGTGGGTGCCAATAATTCCAGCTACTCAGGAGGCTGAGACCAGAGAATTGCCTGAATGGGAGGCAGGTTTGCCCTAAGCAGTTCCCAGCTTGACTTCTTCCTTAGCTTAGTGATTTGGGGTCACAAAGATTTATTTTCTTTTCACACCCTTCACTTATTATAAAAAGTTAATAAAATCAAAGCCCTCCAAAATCAAATTCCTCCTATGATCTTGAAATATAAAACTAAACCATAAAAAAGACAATTACAACGTATAGCTAAAGCTATAACGGAAAGGTCTGGCACCACACCTTCCCTTAAGTGTAGGATTTCTTTGACAGAACATGAAAGAAGCTTCAGTCTTAGGCTCTTGGAAGCTGCTCCTTGGGCTATTCTTTGCAGCCTACTGTTTCACCTTCACAAACTTAATGAATTTCTTAGTAGACAAGAGAAAGGGAATTTAGAACAATTGACAACCCCAAACACCACAGAACTATAGGGAAGAGTGAAAACAAACACTAATTCCTAACCACTCAGGGTGTACCATAGGTGTTCCGGTTTTGTGAGGATAAAAATATGACTTGGATGAATTTAGCCTTGATAGTATCTTATTTTCTCTCCTTCACTCAGATGAACTTCTTCTGAAGTCTTTAAGAAAGCAGGCTGTGGCCAGGCTCAGGTGGCTCAAGCCTGTAATCCCAGCACTTTGGGGGGCCGAGACGGGTGGATCACGAGGTCAGGAGATCGAGACCATCCTGGCTAACACAGTGAAACCCCGTCTCTACTAAAAAATGCAAAAAACTAGCCGAGCGAGGTGGCGGGTGCCTGTAATCCCAGGTACTCAAGAGGCTGCGGCAGGAGAATGGCGTAAATCCGGGAGGTGGAGCTTGCAGTGAGCTGAGATCCGGCCACTGCACTTCAGCCTGGGCGACAGAGTGAGACTCCATCTCAAAAACAAAAAAAAAAAAAAAAAGAAAGCAGGCTGTAAGAAATCAAGGAAATTAAATCTAATGTTGGTGCACAGAAAGTCCCTGCTACAATTAAGGTGACCATAGGTGTCAGCTTGCTCAGCTTATACCTGTTTGCCCAGTATTGTAACAGGACAAGCCACAGACAAAACCCCTCAGACACCGAGTTAAAGAAGGAAGGGCTTTATTTGACTAGGAGCATTGGCAAGACTCACGTCTCAAAAACCTAGCTCCCCCAGTGATCAATTCCTATCCCTCTTAAGGGCTTACAACTCTAAGGGGGTCTGCGTGAGAGGGTGGTGATCGATTGAGCAAGAAGCTGGTATGTGACTGGGGGCTGCAAGCACTGGTAACTAGAACGGATCAGAACAAGACATGGATTTTCACAGTACTTTTCCATACAATGTCTGGAATCTATAGATAGCATAACCGGTTAGGTCAGGGGTCAATCTTTAACTACCAGGCCCAGGGTGTGGCACCTGACTGTCTGCCTGTGGATTTCATTTCTGCCTTTTAGTTTTTACTTCTTCTTTCTTTGGAGGTAGAAATTGGGCATAAGACAATATGAGGGGTGGTATCCCTTAGTATAAATATTGATGGCATCGACTTTGGCTCAAAAATGTGTCATTTTAGATGATGTTCCATGGTCCCTTAAGACATAGTCTTTGCTAGTGTAACTACCTTTGCAAAAATTACAATAATGGCAAAATCATGGCAGTGAAGGAGATCTGATCGGGCTAAACCCCATCTTTCCTTTGGCCTTCAAGCTGCCTTTAATTATTCCTGTGCTTAGGCCAAGATAACTTTGGGAGCCATTTAGTTTATAGTTTAAATGATAATAGCCCTTCCCCAAAACTCAACCACCTTTGTAAAGTTAATGAGACACCACCAGATGAGGTGGATGGAGAAGCCTGAATTCTGCTAAGGTGTAGATACAAACAGTTGCCAGCCGTTATATACAAGTGGTCACAAGATATGCAACTTCCCCAATTATTCCTGCAGATAGCATCACCATTGTGGAATGTAAAATTAGCCTTTTGAGATATCTTTTCAGGTTTTTTGCATGTCGGAACACCAATGGCTCCACCTGGACCCACCAACTCCTCCTGTGACCCCACAGAGAAGTGACTCAGCATGCAAGAGGACCATTTCCCACACAGATATGCCTCCAATCAATCGGCAGCAAGCACATATTGCCTAAACCCCCAAACTCCTTCCCCCAAAATACCTTGGAAAAATCCTAGCCCTCACATTCTCTGGGAGACTAATCTGATTGAAAATAAAACTCTGGTCTCCTTTTCAGCTGCCTCTGCAAATTAAACACTTTATTGCAATTCCCCTGCCATGATAAATTGACTCTATCTGGACAGTAGGCAAGAACCCATTGGGCAGTTACACTAGAGCAGCAACAACACCCACTAGAATACCCATGGTAACAGGCATGATGCTGATGTAATAGCTAAAACCAAGGTCTCTTCAAGGTTACCCTTTAGTAATGTTACCTATAGCAACAAGGACAATAGTAGGAGCATTAAAGTATAGAGTTGAGATCAACACTAGTGGCTCCTGAGGGCAGTCTTTCCAGGGCCATGATTTAGGAAAGCCTGGATCATGCCACAGGAGGAGGAATAAGGGTGAGATATGTTGCCAACTCACTTGTGCACTGGTGAGGGCTGGAAGACTAGACACTAATTTAAATAGCATGTAGGTCACGGCTGGTATCTGAGAGGGAGAGAGCCTTTCCAAGGTTTATCTTTATCAATATTTTAGATTTTGAGCATGTGAATCTAGATGTATTCAGGAATGAGAATGACATTCAAATGGTATTAAAAACAGTATGCAGAAAATCTAGATGTAAAGAAGAAAAAAATGGCTAAGTATGTTATAGTATATTTTCATTCCAAATATTATACAAAGTAAAATTATTTTGTAAACATTATGACATGAGGTTCTAGTTCAAGAAGGCTGACTAGAGACATCAGATACCAGTTGTCATAAGAGGAACCAAGATTACTTACTTGTAATCATAACTCAAATAGATTATCGAGGGGAAAGTGTTAGAACCTAGTGGAGAACTCCCAGGAAGAAGCTGGGGCACAGAAAAAGAGAAAAGCAAAAGACTGGCAGAAATCAGCTGGGAACCCCAAGCAACTGGTATTTCATCAGAAAGATAGGTGGAAATGTTTTGGCTTCCCTCTTCCCTGTGGTAGACCTCTGATATCTGAACTGTCAGACAGCTCCTCTACCTTTGTGAGCCCAAACACTGGTATATGCTGGTATAGACAGCAAATTGGTGACTTTCTGAGGGCATTGTCAGACTACCAACTCACTACAGGTTACTCACCCTTCCTCTAACTTGAGCAGTGGTGACCCGGCACCATACTTGTGGTGAAGCTATCAGATAACTGTGTCTTACCCAGGGAATATCAGCCCTTGTGTCTCCATATCACGGGAACCCCTGCAGACACTCCCCAGTGCCTGCTCAGATTATGTCAGCTGCAAAGGACTGGCTGGACCTAGGGGAGTTGCAGAATTTCCAGGGGTCTATGCCCTGGGGAGGGAGTATATCCCTGGGGAGGAAGGGAGAGTGCAGCTCAAGAAGGGAGCACTTCTTGGGACAAAGAAAACCAGATCATGTGCTTTTCAGTACCCAAGTGTTTCCCATTTGTGAGCTGTAATGATGGTCCTGCTTCCAGCAGAGATACAGGTGCTGTGGTTGGCTCTGCAAGAGAGGACTGTAGTTCCATTCCAGTGGCCAAGCAGCCTCCATGGTCAGGCCCAGGCACAGAGAGGAGTACTTCTACTCTTCCTCTGCTCACTGCTACAAACACAGCTGTGGCCCCTCCCATAGGAAGTTGGCACAAGCATGCTGGGGAAAGCCTTTCTGAGGTAATTAGGGGTGACTGCATCCCCACTGGCAGTGTTCACACTAGGCCCAGAGTTATGTGAAAGGTGGGAAACTGTTCCCTCTTTACACAGAGCACCAGCATTCCTGTAGTGGAGAGCTAGAGGTTTCTGTGTCTGGGGCTGAGGGGACAGTTTCTGCACCACAGCCATTTTGACAGTGAGTTTCCAAGGCAGGTGTCTTTTATGGCCCTTGGCAACATTGCAGACCGGATATGGACAGGAGTGTCTGACAGAACTGTGTGTCCTGACTACCAGGACAAGAGTGTGACAGGGAAATGGGTCATGTTCCTGCCTGTCCAGGCAATAGAGCTGGAGCAACCCCACTGCCATACTCTGGGGATATCCCAGCACATTTCACCCTAAGCTTCCCTAGCACCTCTGTCAGGGCTGGTGCTTGTACTTGCCATTGGGGGATCCAAGGGTGAGCTTGCCCAGTCCAGCTCCAACTAGCTTCTTCACCTTCTGTGGAGCTGAGTGGGGAGCCCAGACCACTGAGCATTCCACAGACCAACCCATTGCCTGAGCCAACAAAGAGCTTCTCCATGTAAACAAAGAACGAGGATCAATCCTTCTGCTACCACCACACTTGGTTCTTACATGAAAGAACCACCTACTGACTTGGAGGTTAAACTACACAACCCAATACTAAATCTCCTGACGCAAGCGCACAGTGCATGGGAACAAGATAAGAAGCTTCTGGAGACCTCCACTATTCTGACCCTGGGGGAGGCCATGAGCCTGCTCACATGCCCCAGTACATTGCTACTACAACCAGCATTTGAGAAATTCACCACATTAAGGATATCTACAACCAAGACTCTACATACAGAATCTTTACCACAGAAAGCACTCAGAACCAAAGCCAAGTGGCAGTATGTAGCATACATTATAGTCACATCCTCAAGGGAAGAAAAAAGTTCCATCCAAATAAAAAATTCAAAAATAAGGAGAAATAATTTCTCGCTATGAGAAGAAACCAGAGAAACAATTCTGGAAGTATGAAAAAACAGAGTGTTATGACACCCCCGAAGGATCACACTAACTCTTTAGCAAAAAACCCTAATGAAAATCAAATCTTTGAAATATCAGATAAATAATTCAAAATATTGATTTTAAAGAAGCTCAATGAGATCCAAGAGTAAGCTAATAAAAAAATACAAAGATATCAGAAAATCAGTTCAGGAAAATGGTCAAAAATTTGCCAAAGTGATAGATATTTTTTAAAAAGACAACTTCTGGAAATAAAAAGTTCATTGAGGGAATTAAAAAATATAGTAAAATGCTTTAACAATTCACTAAACCAAACAGAAGAATCTCATAGCCACCATGGAATACTACTGAGCATACTACTGAGCCATAAAAAATTTGAAAGTATGCTACAATTATGTCTTTTGCAGGAACATGGATGGAACTAGAGGCCATTATCTTAATGAAAATAACTGAGAAACAGAAAATCAAATACTAAGTTCTCCCTTATAAGTGGGAGCTAAATAGCATGCACGTGGACAGAGAGAGTGGAATAGGCATTGAATACTTGGGAAGGTGGGAGGGTTAGAGGAGAGTAAGAAATACGAAATTACCTAACGGGTACAGTGTACACTATCAGGGTAATGGTTATATTAAAAGCACAGACTTCACCACTATGGAAAACATCCAGACCACACCACTATGCAAAACATCCAGACCACAAAACTGCACTTGTGCTCTCTAAATCAATTTTTTAAAAATATTGTGAAATTACATAGAAAAATAGTTATAATGGTAAGTGAATAAAATATTTTACATATGCATATGAATAATATCATTATGGCTATATTAAAATGTATGCATGGAAAAGCTGGAAGAACATTAAAGAAATGTAACTAATGATTATCTTTTAGTAGTAAGAGTATGGGTGGAATTTCCCTAAAATTTGCTTTTTTACATTTTCCTAATTTTCTTGAATAATCTATACAGTTTCCTTAATGTAAACTTCCAAAATGAATCTTCTACTTTGTTTGCTGTGCATCTATTGAATAAAACTCAAAGAAACAATAAGCAGATTTCTGTCCAGGTTCTGTCTTCTTAAAACTCTAAAAGGACTTTTTTTCAATAAAGGACATTTCTCTATTCCATTATTTTTTTTTTCCACTATCTTCCTTCACAGAAAAAGTTCTCCAAAGAATTGTCCTACACCATGTCTGTATTTTATCATCTGCTTCCAGCTTCTGGACCTGCTTAAATCTGACTTCTCATTTCTTCTACCTTTGTATGGTCATGAGTTACTTCAGCATCACTAAATCCCATGAACACTTTTCCAGTACTATCACTTGATCTGTCTCTTCTCCTTGAAACATGGATTTCATTAACTTATGATTTTCTCATACTTTGGTGTTTGGCACTTTTTAGTCTTATGTGCCAGCTTAACCTTTTTTTGTCTGAATTTCAAATGGGCAAAAAATAAATGGCCAGTCACAGACTCTTCTCTCACCCTATACTGTTGCCGAGATTACAGTATCTGTCTCCATCACTTTAGTTATCATAATTAGGTTGGAAATTCACGTATTTATATTCCTGACATAGTTCTCTAACCTCATTTGCAAGTACTCAACTATCTACTCAACACGTACACTAAAATGCTATTTAGGTACTGCATCACAATATGCAAACTGAAATAATGTCTTGGACCCCTTCTAATAAGCTCCATCCCTGATGTCCTTTATATTGCCAAATGATATAGTCATCCACCCAGTTGCTTAATCAAAAAATCAGCAGGTTATATTTGTTGGCTCCATCTCATCTTCAAATTTATCCTAGCACCAAGTCCTGTTGATTCTCTGTCACAAATAAATCTCCAATTTGGCCACCTATCTGCATCTGCCTTGTTGAAACCAAAGATAGTTTTTATGCACACAACCAAAACCATCTCCTAATCCTCATGATATGTCACAAGATCAATTTCATGGATCAGCATTTCAAAAATAAAATAAAGTAAAATGGAATAATATACAAGAGAAGAATAGCAAAGAGGAGAGAATATTGCATAAATTGTTAAGCATTTTTATAAAAATTTTGTTTTAGCTGCAAGTGTGCTATGTGCTACATGCGGTTTGTTGTAAAAACTGTTGTTATTTATGAGGGTAACATTAACAACAGACTAGAAAAACACTGTCCTAACTACTGTGCTTCTGCTTTGCACTTTCTAATCTGTTCTTTAAATTTCCAAAAACGCTACGAGAATAATCTTTAACAATTGCCGATCTGATTATGCCATTGTCCCATGTAAACAGTACTTTCCTAGTGCCTTTTGAATAAAATCTAAAGCCCTAATCGTGTCAATTTAAATTCTGCACTATCAGGCATCTTCCTGTCTCTGAAACTTCCAGGACGCTGTCCCTCACTTTCAATAATTGAGGAACATTGATCATCTTTGTGTTCTGGCCTCTGCATCCTCTGGCCTCTGGTCTTATATTCTGTACTCTCCTTGAGATCTATACACGTGTATCCTTCGACTCTCAAGATCTTCCAATTATTCATATCTCAGCTTCCACATCCCTTTCTCCTGAAAGTTTTGCCGAATTTATCCAGATTCTTTTTCCTGTTTTGTGTTCTACTGACCTGTTGCACTTAATGTTGGTAAACTTAATACGTAATCAGCCTTCACTCTGTACACAGCAACTGACTTCCTTGAGAACTGTGAGTTTTCCCTGGTGAGTGGTTACTATCTTGTTTGCTAGACCAAGTGCTCAGCATAGTCTCTGCCTTGTAGTGAGCAGTCAGTAAGTATACACTGAATAAATAAATGAACTTCATGAAAAATATAGGAGCCACCAAAAGAAACTCTTTGTATTTCCCATCATAAAATCTACAAAAAATACACTTATCCACACCCTTTTTTTTTTTTTTTTTCCCTCTCAGAGTATGTGTATTTGTGTATCCCTTTTCTCATCTAAGGTAATCATGCAGTGTGGTGAATCCCATCACTATCTCCCTCTGAGATAACTCACTCTATTGATTATACCCTTTATCTCATTTGTATTCATTCCTTCCATTACTCCTGGATCTTTCTGGTTAGATTTTATACATGTTTATAATACTTCCGTCTTAAAACAATCAAATAAATGAACAAAACTCTTGAAACTCTAAATCTCGTTTCAACTACCAATCAATACTAATTTTAAGAGCTCTGCTGAAGGGGGAGACTTGCACAATTGCAGAAAGCTGATTTGGGAAGTGATTTCAGAAAGCTGCAATGAATAAAGAGAAAAGGAAAAAAGGTCAACATAGGAGCACTGTATCATGGTCATCACGGTGAGACCTTCTAAAAGAAAAGAGACTACCTTTCAGAATTGTGCGCCTGAAGAATGGCATGCTGGAGCATTTGTCCACTAGCTCCTCTGACCCAGAGATTAAGAGTCTTTAATCTCATCACTGAACTGCAGAGCCATGCCCATTCACTCAGCAGCAGAGTAGGTTCTCAAACAAAAGCAGAACAACTCACAGCATGCCCTTTGGGACTCTGTTCTTTGTCCTCCCAATGTGTTTCAATCTGAACTCATGACGTATCACACTACTGGCATTGCTGTCAACACTGGCAACTTGTGGGGGATAGACAGAGTGATATCAATGCACCAGCACCAAACATCACGGTTCAATCAATGGCAGCACATGGTGCAGAAAAGCAGTAGTTTAGGAGACGATATGGTGGTCCAGTCTTGATTTTCCCCGACCTTCAACAGTATTTGGCTCAGTTGCCCACGTACTTCTTCTCAAAACATTACCTTCCTTTTTTTTTTCCCCCGTGAAATGATTTTCTTTGTTTTCCTGAAATTCCATCGTGGCTTTCTCAGTCTCCTACGCAGATTTCTGTTACTTTAAACATTGAGGTTTCTTAGGATTAGGACCTAGACTCTGCTCTTCACATTTCATTCTTTCATTTTTAATGCTGTCTCATTGTTCTATAACTCTATTATCTTTTTTACAAGTACTTGTTTAAAGTCTGCCTATTTCACAAGATTGTTATTTCCAAAGCACAATATTTTTCTCAACGCCATCATAAAGCACAAAAGAGAAATACGTTACATCTAATTAATCAGGAGTCCATGGTTTTCGGCCCTACTACTCTGGACCTGCCCAGTTGTCCTCCCATGCACAGTTGCCTGTCCTTGTAGAAAGTAACCACAGGGAAAATAGGGCAGGCCTATGATTATTCAGCAGCATAAATCACTGTTCTCAGCAGAGTGACAAAAGCCATTTAAAGCCCAGCTTCAGAATAATTTTCAAACACTATTTGGCTCTTCACAGTGATATTTACTCATAAAATAACCCCACCTTCAATCATCAGCAAGTAGCGAAGTGTGATTAAAGCATCATTGGCCGGATTTTTGGTTATGGAAAAGATGGAACAAGTCTACTTTTTAAGAAAGTGCAAACAATATAATAAAAGTATTAGATGGTTTCTGAGGAAAAAAAAATTTCCTGTTCAGTTTTTATGCATTATAAACAGGTAAGGGAAACCCATCTAGCACTTGGAAATGCTGATAAAGCAAAATTGCTGGTCAGTTAGGAGGCAAACAGTTCCTTCAAAAGAAAAACACCTCTTGTAACACTTTCTTTTATGTGATAAACAGTTTGCGGTGGTTATAGGGGAAGTGATGCTTACTAGGTAAAAAATTAGTTATATTCAAATGTGCATGTGTCATGGGGGAGTGGACTGAAGATTTTCCTGAACCAATGTAATATTTTGATGAGCATACAGGAAGACATATGTAAGTATAAATTTTGAATATTTACTTAGGGAGTTTATTACCTCTAACTAACTTGGAATATTATATTTAATTATCTAGGTAAAGCAATGAACTCAAAGCCACCAATAGATTATTGGTGTATATGAATGCAGAGTCTAAAAATAGCTAAGCCATCATAAATATTGTTGCATGATTTATTAATTTAAAGTACTAATGAGTCACTAAAACTCTTCTAACTAGCCTCTGTTATCAATCAACAAATATTTACTGAACAGTTATTAGGTATCTTCATGCTCCCACTTTGCTATAGAACAGCATAGAAAGGAAAAGACAACAAGAACCAATTAATTCTATATAGGGGACTAATAAAAAATATTGAATTATTTGCCTTGGGTATGGACATTGATCTTAGAAAGGACAATTTAAAAGATCAAATTGCTTTACAATTTACTGCAGATATTCACAAACAAACAAAGCTGCTAATTAATGCAGTAGCCATGCAACAAATAAAAGGGATTGGGCATGGTGTGAAAAACAGAATAAACAAGTATTCTGTGCTTCTGAAGAAAAATCTATTTCTAGAGGAATCTACCATTGTTTTGGTACTACCTTTGCTCTGACAAAAATGATGAGATTTTCTTTCCTAATTTATGTTTATTTTTCTTTCTTCTTCTTTTTTTTTGTGAGACAAGATCTCTCTCTGTCACCCAGGCTGGCATGCAGTGGCATGATCATGGCTCACCACAGCCTCAACTTCCTGGGTTCAAGCAACCCTCCCATCTCAGATTCCCAAGTAGCTGGAGCTACCAGTAGGTACTACCACACCCAACTATTTGTTTTTACTTTTTACAGAGACAGGGTCTCGCTATGTTGCCCAGGCTGGTCTCAAACTTCTAGTCTCAAGTGATCCGCCTGCCTTGGCCTCCCAAAGTGCTAGAATTGCAGATGGAAGCCATTGTGCCCAGCCAAGTTTCATTCCTTAACTAGGCTAATTCAAACTGACTTTTGTTTCAAGTGACATGAGGATAAGCATTTTAATATATAATGATCCCAAGCTTGTGATTAAAGGGTCAAAATTTTTATACTAAATTTTTCCCCAAAAAATACCTTTTCATCAAAACATTTATTTTCTTTATAGATAGACTATTTCCTTATATTCAAAAGTAAAGGATATTATGATTTGGCAGAATATTTGGTGAAAACAGTAGTTAATTAACATCTACCCTATCCATGTAAAAGTGTTAAATAAATATAAATATCCTCTGAAAAAGCACAAACTTTTATGATTTAAAAATGTTTTATAAATAAATAGTTCATCTCTGTGTTATTTCATCTTCATACTGTTATAAAAAACTGTCTGAGATTGGGTGATATATAAAGGATAGAGGTTAAATTGACTCACAGTTCAGCATGGCTGGAGAGGTCACAGGAGACTTACAATCACGGCAGAAGGCAAAGGGGAAGCAAGACATCTTCTTCCCAAGGAGGCAGGAAGAAGAAGTGCTTAGTGAAGGGAAAGAGGCCCTTATAAAACCTTCAGATCTCATGAGAATTCACTCACTATCAAGAAGACAGCATGGGGAAAACTGCCCCCTTGTTTAACTACCTCCACCTGGTCTCTCCCTTGACACGTGGGGATTATGGGGGTTACAATTCAAGATGAGATTTTGGGTGGAGACACATTCAAACTATATTAATCTCCCTAATAATTGCTACATAGATTATAAAACATCCCAATCCCCAAAATATATTTCAATCAACACAATTACCAAATTACCAAAATAATTGAAAAGTTAAATTTCCAGTATGAATCTTTATGTACCAGTGCCAGAAGTTTGAGCATGTTTCTTTTAATTGTGAATAAGTGGAATTGTAATTGTAATGAGGGTTGCATGGTGAGACAGTGCTCATGGTAAGACAACTAACATGGGAAAAAACATAAGGCATGAGGTTTTCTCAGTCTCTTCACAGATCGTTTGCCTCTCAGTGCCCCAAGTGAGAAAGGAAAAGCTATAATGGTGTATCATTGCTGTGATGTGATGGTCTTTGGAAGTGTGAATATAGCTAAACTATAGACTGCAATAATCAATCAAATACAAATCTAGGTGTTGCAGAAAGGTTTTTTTGTAGCTGTGATTAAATTTCATAATCAATTGACTTTAAGGGATACCATTCTTGATAATGTGAATGGATCTTACTCAGTCAGGAGTAAGACCTTAAAAGCATTGCTAAGGTTTTCCCAAAGGAGAAGAAATGTGAGCAGGACTTTCCCCCGCCACACCACCATGGCCAAGTGTTCTAGCCTGCCCTATGAATTTCAAACTTGCATCTCCAACTCCCACAAATGATTAAGCCAATTCTTTGCAAAAATATTTTAATGTGTATCTCCTACTGAGTCTGCTTCTCTGGTTGAACCCTGACAACTCCCTATCATCTTGGTTGTAGAGGAAGAGGCCAGACACTTCAATGTAAAGAAGCCACAATCAGGTGGTTTCTATGGGCCTTGACATAATTAAAATAAGCCATATTCTACCTCCTCAAATGGTGCTTCAAGCTTAGCTTTAATCTTTGAAACTATTCAAGGAGAAAGAACACTAGAAAAAAGGTGAAAAAAAAAATAACCTAGATAATGTGTAATAATTTTTTAAGTTATCTTGAGTAGAAAACTAGAGAACTGTTTTGAAAAATCTTTCTGACTGATGTCTCTATAGAGTTCTGTACATTTTATTCACTCATTGATAAAAAGTAACCAATTGGGCCCTGGGAAGAAGAAAGGTAATTCTCCTGAACCTAGGTCAATAAATTCCTAAACACCTTTTCATTTTATAAAGCATAGGTGAACTCCCATATTAAAAGAGATTATTTGTATTCAATAATCAAATTCTTTTAAATAAACTATTTCTCTATTGCTGTCTTCATTTATACTTAAATTGATTTTTTACATGCACATATATATCTGTATGAATATACATATGGTACAAGGAACATGGCTGTGCTTTGGTCAAGGATAGGCCGAGGTAGGATGTTTACATCAGCAACTTTCGGGCACAGGCATATAACTCCACTCGTTATCACAGCCATGAAGCCATAACATGGGAAGGCTATCACTTGGCTCTACACCAGTATTGTCTGTAAAAGGTATAATTGCCCTTTTATCACTGTGTAGGTATGCTGGTGCCCACAGAAAGGGTCAGAGGTGTCTGTCTTTGCAGACAGACAGAAGGGAGCCAGGACACAGCTCAGCTCACTTGTGCCTAGAGAGAGAGAGCTAAGCTGCTGACCGTGAAGGCAAGAGAGAACCAGACACACAGCTGTGTATGGGGGCCGCTGGACTAAACAGCCAGGACAGGGTGAACAATGTGAGAAAAAGCTGTTGATGAGAGCTGCTGCTGAATAAAATCATCTTTCACTGCCTACGGCCCCTAGAGTGTTCTTTCTGCACATTCACCCACTTCCTCCAGACCTCAGGATGGGCTAGAACCTAACCCCAAACATAACAATTGGCATAGTCGTGAACCTGACATATGGTTATGCAATTTGGCAAATATATGGATTTGAGAAATTATGCTAGGGTTAAGAATTGTGTGCTCCATCATGATTATGTGTTCCATCATAAAACCCATGACCAAAAAATAGATAGTAAACTGATTTACACATATGAAATTATTTGAAGTCTCATTGCACCTGTCTTATAATATCCCCTTCTCAGGACTAATGATATGAAAATTCAGGATTAAAGATAAAAACCCGTAAATCATAAAGAAAATGACACCTGTTTTTCTTCTTATAAATCATTTTCCAGTACAACAGTGGACTGGATCAATCCATCATGGCTGAAGCTAAATACAACATTAGTTTTCAAAGATATGCACAGTTTTAGTACTCTGCAAAAGCTCATTAATTTTCCTCAGGTATTTGAGAATACAATCATCAATGGTGTAATGAGTGAAAGGAATTTACTAGAACATCTTGATTTTTATTTTAATGAGGAGAAAAGGTAAAGTATGTAGGTATTCCACCGATTGGTTTCACATACACCTCCAACTTAGGAATGTTGTTGTATTCGTTATAAAAAGACAAGTTTTGTAACTAAGCAACATTTTCGAAAGAAACTATTATGATTAGGGTCTGAAGTCCCTGAACTATGTAAGTGTAACTAACATATTTGAAGTATAGAATAAGTAATTTCAGCCTGAGTTTGTAGCCTGGGAAATAGGGATCTCAATTTTCAAACAGGGGAAAGAGGAGGAGGAGAAAAAGAAAAGCTGAGAGGGAAAAGAAAGGAGATAAAGAATGGGGTGGAGGAGAAATGTATTCCTGTTTCTAAATGTCGTTGTTACCTTAAGAAACATTTTTAAAGTTACCTTTGATTTCTATTCCTGCCTTTTTTCTAACCCCTTGCTCCATTTTCTCAAGTATCTAAGTAACTCACCTGCTTTAATCAGCACTATCCAATGCCCACTCCAAGATTTCTTCCTAAATCCTAAGGTCATGCAACTTTAAAAGATAAGGCCTACTAAATTCTTAAAATTAGTGACTTTAAAACAATCACAGTGACTTTAAAATCATTGGAAGTGTAAGAAAAGAATAATAAAACTTTTTTTTTGGATAGAAGAAAATATCCAGATATTAAGTTGGTGCAGCCCATAAGCCATTTATTTATTCATTCACTTCATTTATTCAATAAACATCTAAGTGCTTCTCGCCTTGAAAGACACTACCTAATGTTAGTTTCGCTAACATATTCCTTCTCTTTTCAGTGTCTTGCCTTCTCTTACTGTGGAACCTCACAGACTCTCTTAAAATTTCTCAGTTTTAATGTTTCGTTTTTTGCTTGTTTCCACAACGGCCCATATGTCAGTAAAAGCAGAGGCTCCTTCTGGTAGAAGTAGATGAGGTGCAGCGATTTGTACAGAGGGTCAGGAAGAGCCTCATCTGTTACCCTCCATTAATGTATACTCCTGGCAAACTGACTAGGTCAGAAGACTTACATAAAAATTTAATTTACTGGTTAATCAAGTGGACAAAAGAGCTTGCTGGATATTTAAAACTCTGAAGAAAAATCACATTAATTACCTCAGAGAACTCTCTAACAAAGAACTAATCATTCCTAAACCATATTGAGTTCATTGTGCCCCAATATTTTTGGCACTCAAGAGACAGAGACCTCTGCTCCTCATGAGTCCTGTGTTTGAAAGAGAAATTTTCTGTGAAATAAATGACATTTATTAACTAATGATGACTTTATCACTTATTAATCAAGAACATCCACAACTGCTAATCAGAATTTCTGATAGGTTATTTGAAATCAGATTCTGCATAGCCAAAATTACAAGAAATTGCACTAGGCCCAGATACAGGTTTTACTTAAAAGAAACAATTGTATTGATTGTAATAGTCTAATATTAGAGGTGTATTTATTCAAAAAATTCAAATTACATTCAATTTCAAAAAATTATTTAGAGAGATAAAGTCATACTTTATAATAAATGATTATATTATTTCAAGCATTAAATTCACAAATTCACCACGAAAATATATTTTTTTTCCAGTTATGTGGAGTAAGAATGAACAAAAATCATTTAAAAAACAGATATGGCTTAGCAAATGTTCTTCCAGGCTTTCTAATTATGTGCTATTCTCTCTTTATAGTACTGCAGAAAATTCAAGTGTTGTAAAAAGTACCTCATCAGTTGCTTGATTGGAAGAACTAATTTAGACTGAACAGGAATGTGCTTTCAGAAAAGGAGAAATGACCTTGTACAGCATGATGTGTACCTACTTATTTACTTTGAAGAGTTTCTAAGTAATTTTCAATTATAATATGATCAATCCTATATAAATTTCTGTTTGTTTTATCCAATCATATTCATTCACAGAACCTATATTGTTGAGGATGATGAAATTATACAAACTTTCAAAATGTAATAATGTATTACACAATGTTTAATAACATGAAAATGAGCAACTTCATGCATTAACATATATTCATTCTACAAATAACTTGGAGTGTCTACCAGGTGTCAGACACTGAGAAAATTATACCAACTAAAACAGACACATCTCCATCCTGCTCAAGCTTAGAGAATTGGCTTCATTACAAAAGCTGGCACTGACATTTTAAGTGTTGTGTTTCAGATACTGTCTACACAATTAAATGTACTAACTATAATTAATTTACTTTTTCGGTAAATTACCCAATAACACTGACTGACTCTATCTCAAAATTATTTAAATCCTATCGTCTGTGGCAACATGGGTGAACTTGAAAAACATTATGTTACATGAAGTAAACCAGGCACAGAAATACAAACATTGTATGATCTCACTTACATGTGGAATCTAAAAGAGTAGTTTCATAGAAATAGAGAGTAGAATAGTGATTATTGGAGACTCAGGAGGATAGTGATGATGGAAGATTGGGAGATGTTGGTCAACAGGTGCAAATTTAGACAGACAGGAAGAATAGGTTCTGCTGTTCTGTAACACAGGAAGGTGACTACGCATATACCAATGTAGTGTATATTTCAAGATAGTTAGAAGAGATTTTGAATGTTGTCACTGCAAAGAAATAATAAATGTTTAAAGTGATGGATGTGGTGATTACCTCGATTTGATTATTATACAATGTATACATCCATTGAAACATCATACTGTATATAAATATGAGCAATTATTATATGTCAATTATAAATGTAAACAATTAACTAATAAAAAGCATTTAAGAAGATGCCACAATTTAACTTAACAAAAAATTTTTAAAAAAGAAAGAGCAGTAAATATTATTAGTTTAGAGATATAATACTTACACATAAATACCAGTAACTGAACCAAATTTCTACAATCATGACTTAAAATTAAGTTGCTGAATATTTTTAATATAGAATTAATGATCAAATACACCGACATTAAGAAAGTTTCAGAAGAACTTCAAGGCAGAAAACATATGGCTTTTTTTGCTTACCTTTCAATCAGCTTGGAATTAACAGAGTCCTGTCATTCACTACCTCTTGCCGGAATTGTTTACATAAACCAGTCTATTTATTTAAACATTTTTCTTCTGAATTGCAATATTTTTATCTTTAATTTTATCTTAAACTACTAGCACTTTATCTTCCTTTAAAAATTAAATCCTGTTCCTGCTAAGATATATTTGTAAAAATTTTTAAATCTTTATGAGAAATGACAAAAATTCTTATCCTAAAATGTAAGATTGATAACAGTCTCGCCACAACCTGACTTTCTCTTAATCTCAGAATTTCCCCTCCTCAGAGATCATGTAGAAGACTAGAATAGCCTGGTCTCGAAGACAGAGGATTTGTTCTATTTCTGATTGTACCAGTGAATTTTTGAATAAACTTTCTCCTCCTCCTCCTCCTCCCACTCGTGTCCTTCCTTTCTTCTTCATCCTTTTATCACCATTACCATTTCAAATGAAATCTATTGAAGATGTATAAACTGAGGTTTTTTTTGGATGTTTGCTAAGATATTAGTGTTTAGAGTCCTGCTTGCTTTTCTCTCCACTTCCTTCCTGGTCCTCTCTGACATATCTCCAGGAAAATCTTAGGGCCTGCTGAAGAAAACTCTAGGACTAGATGAATCTCTTCTATCCCATCTAGCAACATTTCTCCTCCTCTTTTCTAAAACAAGTTTATTAATGATTCTGCTAGCTTCTTACTTCCTTCATTAAATCTATCTCATAAGCTGTAATCCAAAGATCTTCTTTATTAAATCAACACACTCTCTGTTATATTTTACTATGCAGCATTTTTCAAAGTGTCTTTAGGAAACTGTTAGATATTGATAGTTGTTAGGAAAAAATTAAATGAGAGAGAAAAAAAGAGAGACAGAGAAAGTGTGACCAATCTATGTCAAATTAGTATGGGAACAACTGGTATGAACAAGATTTACCTGGGATCTTTACTTCAGAAACTCTCAAATATTTTATATTGTGTTTAGGATTCTATACAATGAAGATTTATATGGACTTCTTTATGTGCCTCATCATATCTCATTGTTCATTCGGCTGCTTTTCATGCTTTGAATGCCCTGGACGCAGTCTTCTTGGTAGGACGCCATTCTATTTTCAGTAACAAAGTGGTGAATCTGAGACAAGCTACGCTTCCTTTAAATATGTTCACCCTTAATTATCCACAACTTTTATATATGTGTGTGTGGCAACCTAAGAAAAATTCTGGGAGTTAGAGGTAACTTAGCACATCACAGGAAGGTTAGAAATCTAAAATATAATATTAGAAATCCCTGTTCTTACAGCTTGTCAATGCTGCTCATCTCTGGGAATTATTTACAGGCTTCTATAAGAGATTAAAGCACCTTTTCAAAAATTCCTTCCACTAAAAGGTGAAGTCTTATTTACCTCTCCTGGAATCTGGGTTGGCCTTATTTGCCTATAGCTTGCTTTATCTATAGCAAAATGAAACTATTCTAGTTATGGGCTAGCCTTTTATAAGGGGCCTGGATGCTTCCACCTTTTATCTTTGAGCCCTAGGACCCCACATAAGAGCTCCAACTACTGTGATGTGAGGATTCCCTCGTCACACAGAGAGAGATAACACACAGGTTCTCAATTGGCAACTCCAGCTAAGCAATGAGCCGATAGGGAGTGTCCAGGGTCAGGCCAGCCCGTCCTTCAGATGACTTCAGTCCCAGCTGCTATCTGTCTATAAACACTTGAGAGATCCCAGGTGAAACTACCTAGCTAAAAGCAGGCATACCACAAAACCATGAGAGAGAATGAGTTGTGGTTTGAAGCTACTGAGTTTTGGGGTGGCTTGTTTAACAGCAATAGATAAATGGAATAGCTAATAGCACCTCACTATTATATAATCATACATTAACCAACACCTTTTATATCCCTTACATTTTTATTCCCATTTTTTCAGTAGGTATATTTTTGTACAATGACGTAGTTCAGAGGAAGGAATATCCATCATTTATGGAGTAGTTCTTTCAAATAAGGAATTCAAGAAATCCAAACACGTAAGAGGCAAAGTAGAGCAATCACAGACTCTATAAATTAAAGTAAGAGCTACAAAGCTCATACACACATATGTTCTCACAAGAGCTGCTATTGCGTTTGTAGTCTCACATGCATAGATTTTAGTTGCTCTCAATCACGTCCATTTTTAAAACAAAGGATCTTAACAATACTTTCAGAATGTGAAAAACATTAAAAGTGAAATACAAAAATGGTTCTCTTGGTCCAAAGTATTAGAGTACATTTCAGAAGTCAGCAATATTTCTAACACAAAATTTTTACCAGAGTTTTCATAAGCAGATAAATGAATAATAGTATAAAATAGATAAAACTATAGAATACTACACATGGATTAAAGTTTTAGATCCTTAACACTTTAGGAGAATGAGAGGTATTATATATAAACTAAATCATAAAAGAATAATTGATTTCATGTAGAAATCTTCTAGTCCATGATCAGCATTAGATGAAATAGTACATTTCTTTTTTCTAAATCCCTAAAGTATAGGGGTTTTTAACATATGTTTTGTGAACCATTTATGAAGTCTTTGGATAGGCATTATACATAAATATCTAAAATACTGTACTTATTTGTATGTGTGCATTATCTGTGTAGAAGAACGATGTCTTCCGTCAGATTTTCAGAGAAAATAAGAAGCCTAGATGGCTTCAAATTATAACTAGAATTTAATTAAAAAGAATTCATCACAAAGTAAAAGCTACCTGAAAGAACACCAGAATAAAATAGAGACGATATTAGAATAAATTATGGAACACTTTAGTTTCTATATAAACCTTACCTCTCAATGTTATAGAAGCCTCTCCTCTGGGACTGACCATACCACCCTGGTTTATTGCACTACCATAATTTTACTTCCCACCCTTCTGGCAGCCTATGGTATTTATTGCCTATCTAGTTCGGGTTTGTGTAATAGATGAGACTCAGGAGGGAAAGTTCCATCTTTTCTATTATCTTTTGTAAACTGCAGTGTTGATCACCTGTAAGATAGCAATAATTCAGTTAAAGTGTCATACATATATATGTGACACAGAATGGTCTACATGGTACATTCAGACAGAAATAGCTTAGATGTACGATGCCTATGTTGTAAGTTTGAAGTTAGAGATTTTGGATCTAGAGATCCTAATGAGCAAGGCATAAATTACTACCAACTATTACTATTCTCACTCTACACATCCTGACGGATCCTTCAGTGGCCCAGAATAACAACTTCCACCTAAGTTAGAGAAAATATCGACAAATGAAGGTAAGGGCAATTAAATCCAGGTATATTTGGGCGCTCTGCCATGTGGATAGGAAAAATACCTGAGATACTAATTGGGTACACACTGCAACTAACCCAGAAGAGGAAGCTGACTTTGTTCATCAGCACATGCACATCATTCTAGAGAATATGCTAATGCATTGAGGGGAAGAAGAAAATAATTGTAACACTGGCCCTTTAGTCTCTTATGAATGTATATTTAGGAAGTGGAAAAGAGATTTCTGTCTTTTATTTATTTATTCAATTTATTTGCTCTGACACCAAGGATACCAATATGGGGACCTTAATGCATTGTTGACGGAAGACAACATAAAGCATACTATGTTATTTTCCAGAAGAATAAATGGATTAAAATTATCACAAAAATTTAACTGTAAAGAGCTTTCTGACTAAAATAATTTTTATACTAAAACTGTAGCTAAAAGTGATTATAAACATTGTTACTGAAAGTATATTTCTGAAATGAAGACTGATATCCATTTGTTGGGAATTGTATAGACATAATTATACACACATTCAGCAATCAACAGACATTTCCTTGGACTCTCTATTAATCCTTGGAGTGTGTGTGTATGTGTGTGTCCTCAGATATATACTCAAGTATATTTAACTTCTCCATAAAGAACATGAACACATTAAGTAATTAATGCTTGCCAGTTACTTTGAGTGAATGCCATTTGAAGCAAGTACTATATCTGTGTTAAGTAATAATAATAATCAAGATAATGGGCTGTCCAATTATGTAGGTTATTTGCTAGCAGTTTTAAAACACACCATATGTTTGCTAGGATGTAGATATTTATTTATTTTTCTTAAGAAGGAAGACAAGCATTCATCAATGTAAAAGAAAACTTTTTTTTTTAATATGAGAGGCATGCTGATTTATGTAATGATTCTAAAATTGTCTAATACCTACAGCACAGTCAATCAAGCTGTACTCAATATGCTAAAGAGTAAGAGAAGGGCCAAATCTTTGGCATTCCTTCTATTGGTTCTTTGAGGATTGGAAAAACTTGCACTTCATTCTCATCCAGGAAAGCCATCTTATTTCCCAGATCACTTGGTCTTTCACAGACTTTTCCATACTTATTATCAGATTGCTGTAATGATAAAACTCATTTTAGTCCATTCATTCAACATACTTCTGAAATACTATTGAAAGAAAGGAGGCTGGGCATGGTGGCTCATGTCTATAATCCTAGCAATTTGGGAGGTTGAGGTGGGCAGATCACCTGAAGTCAGCAGCTCCAGACCAGCCTGGTCAACATGGTGAAATCCCGTTGCTACTAAAAATATAAAAACTAGCCAGGCATGGTGGTGAGCACGTGTAATCCCAGTTCCTCGCGAGACTGAGGCAGGAGAATTGCTTGAACCCAGGAGACAGAGGTTGCAGTGAGCTGACACGGTGCCACTGCACTCCAGCCTCAGTGACAGAGTGAGACTCTGTCTCTTTAGTGGCCCAACACTGCTTACAGTGTAAAGTCTAACCTGATTATAGCCACAAGATGTTCAACACCATGACCCCAGTTATGTGGAAAAGAGGATGTCACAAGCTTTTCTATATAATTTACCTCTGTTGCACCAGACTAACTATTTAGTGTTCTCAGAACACTGTGCTTCAATCCAGGATGATTTCTCCATTTTGGTGTTCGTGTGGCTCCTTAATGCTGTATATCACAACCGCTGTCATAGTGTTTAATTATAAAGGTTATCCACTGCACAAGGAGACTATATTACCTTATAAACATCATAGTAAATGTCTTGCTCCAACAAAATGATCAGATCCTATCCCTTTATCTCATTTAGAAATGTCAAACTATCTTGATTAACAAGCTTATCAAAATCATATGAAGCAGAAGAGACACTTTTTCTGAAAATAAATGGTGGTGGGCAGAGTGAAAAAAAAATTGTAGATGCTTTCAGGCTGGGTGCTATGGCTCATGCCTGTAATCCTAGTATTTTTGGGAGGCCAAGCTGAGCCCATCTCTTGAAGCCAAGAGTTCGAGACCAGCCTGGCCAACATGGCAAAAACCCTGTCTCTATTAAAAATACAAAAATTATCTGGGCGTGGTGATGAGTGCTTGTAGTCCCAGCTACTCAGGAGGCTGAGGCAGGAGAATTGCTTGAACCCAGGAGGCAGAGGTTCAAGTGAGCTGAGATTGCACCATTGAACTGCAGTCTGGGTAACACAGAGAGACTCTGTCTTTAAAAAAAAAAAAAAAAAAAAAAAAAAAGCAGATGCTTTCAGTAATTCTATCCTTTCACTTCCTGGTAGTCATAAATGCCTTTTCTGCAATTCATAAAATTTCAAAAATTCTCAGCCCAGCAATATGCAAGTGTCCCATTCATTCATAAGCAAAATCTCACTTATCCTTTCCTCCAGAGGGTGACTAGCTGAATCTTAGTTCATACATTGTTTTCTAAGTCAAGGTTTTCTGGGCAATCTGCAGACTAGTCTGTTTAGATATGACCTCAAGGTGCAAAAGGCCATGGATAAATAATATATTAAACCACCTCCACACACTGAATATACACTAATGAAGTTTAAACAGGATAATTATCACAAAAGCTCTGATTTACAAAGGGGAAGAAGGAGAAACAATGTATAAAGCATCTATGATACTTCCTAGATATGGTTTGCACGGATTCCCTGCCAAGGAAGTGAAATGTTTCTTGGTCAATCAAAGTCAATTCTACTGATTTTCTTCACTGGAAAATTCACCCTTCCATCACTCTTCCTACTTTTATGTGGAAGAGACATTGAGCAGCCATGCTGCTTTACCAACTCACTTCCTGTGTGGGTAGTTTCAAGTTTCAAACCTTAGGAGTAAATAATCATGTGAATCCTTTCCTACTTACCTAGCTTGGGATTTTTCCGGTAATAAAATACTTTTTAAAATTACAGTAGGATGCTGGCAAATTTGCATTCTCTCAACTCTCTAACCAAGTAACTAAAGATAGCAAACTTGTTGTTAGAGCTGATTAATTTGGATCCTGCATCCTTGTGTTTCAGCTACAGACTTTGGTGTTCTTCCCCACTTTGGTCTTTAATAGCCTCCTTCTAGGCCTCTGCTTCCAAATTAATGGGCTTAGATAATGACGTAAGTATATTTCGTATTTTGCTACAAGACTAAATCATAGTGGGTGACTAAACAGTGAGTGGCAATTCATTTGGTCCGGAAGATTACATAGTACAGGAAGCTTTCACACAGAGCTAGGGAAACAAACTTCCTCTGTTCCCAATGGCATCTATGGTTGTGTTTCTTGCTCCTCACCCTGCCTGAGGCAAAACATGTAGCTAGTACAGCTATAGAGAAGAATGAAATCATGTCCTCTGAAGCATCATAGCTGGAACTGAGGGCCTTTATCCTAAGTGAAATGACTCAGAAACAGAAAATCAAAACTGCACATTCTCACCTACAATTGGGAGCTATACAATGGGTATACATGAATATAAAAATAGAAATAATAGACATTTGGGACTTCAAAATGGGGGAAGTTGGAGAGGGTGAGGGCTGAAAAATTACCCATTAGGTACAATGTTCACTATTTGAGTGATTGGGTCACTAGAAGCCTAAATCTCACCATTACAAATCTATTCTTGTAACAAACATGCACAAGTGTCCTCTGAATGTAAAATAAAATAAAACAACAAAGAAAGAAAGAAAGAAAGAGAGAGAAAGAGAAAGAGAGAAAGAGATGAAAGAAAGAGAAAAGGAAAGAGAAGAAGGAAGGAAGGATGGATGGAAGGAAAGAAGAAAAGAAAGAAAGATTGAAAGAAAGAAAGAAAGAAAGAAAGAAAGAAAGAAAGAAAGAAAGAAAGAAAGAAAGAAAGAAAGAAGAAAGAAAGAAAGAGGGAAAAAGAGGGAGGAAGGGAAAGAATAACTTAAAAAATTCACCTAGTACAACCTCCCACTATGCACGATTATCTAACTCTCAGTCATCATGGATTGCTGGCCATAGCAAACTGCACCATTCTCTTTCCTCTCTTCTTTTAGTTAGGACGGTTGAAACCAAAGCTTAGATATTCTTTCCTCTAATACTATATTATAAGATTTAAGCATTAGAAAACACATCCTGCTTCCTATTATTACTCAATCAAGTATCTGTTTTCAAAAACACAATAATCATTGGTCTAATCAACACTTTGCTTCTTACAAAAAGATTATCAAGAATTTCCAATTTGAGGAAAAGATACTTTCCCTGTTGCCCACCCTATTTTGACTCAATTGATTCCACATTTTGGGTCTTCAAATTTCAAACATTCCCTGTTACTACCCATTATTCTGTTTTCCAGCACACTTTATTTTCAAATGTTAAATAGCCAACTCAAGCCAGTTTTAGCAAATATAGCAAATTCATTAACTCATATAACTAAAAAGACAAAGAAAGGAATCCGGCTTCAGGCCCACTAGTCACACTGACCCAGAGGCTGCCTGTGTCCCTCTGGCTCTGTGCTTCTTTCACGTTCATTCTCTCTCCACAATTTGGCTTTGCCCTCCTTTGTGCAGGCTTTATTTTCAGGCAGTTGCTCTTATTGTAGGATAATGAAAACTCTGCATTGTATTTAGGTTTACACATTGCCAGAAGCATGCTTTTAACAAACCTTTGCAGTAGGGAGAGATGGTTGAACCTGATTATCGAAAACAGTTTTTTGTTTTTTTGTTTTGTTTTTACAGCGCTGGTAACAATGAACCTACAGTGAGGCATAGAAGAAGAAAAGGAAAATAACCCGTGGGTTCTTTTACATCTTAACTGAGTAACAACCCAAGCTTTTTCAGAATTGTCAATAATTCTCACAACATTCATTTTATGACATGATTTTGAATATGTTGAAATGTACTCTAACATAATTTCAGGATGTACATATTTAAAAATAAAAGGAAAGTCTCCAGGGCACATGTGAGCGTTCTTTCTTCTCCACATTTCATGATATTTGGGCAGAAACATCAGCAACAAGCAGCACTAAAAGGAAAATAATAAGAAAAAGTGAGATTATGCAATAAAATGCCATATGTCAAAAATTCACACGGCAAAAAAAAAAAAAAAAAGAGATGCAAATTTAGCACATTAGAATGGTTGTCTTTTTAGAGGAAAGTGGAAGGACCAAAAGAAGATAAAAGGGGATATATCCATTCATGAAGGGGTTGACATTACAACAGGAAAATAAGCCCCTTCTCTGAGAAAGGAGGAAAAGGGCAATTGCGAAAACTTTTGAGGAAATGAAAGTCATCTGAGGTGTGTATTTCAGTACCTGGGTATTTGAGGAAAGTGAAACATGTTTCAAATGATTTCTGTAGCAAACTAAAACTGGAGATGAATAATGTAAATACTGAGTACTACTGAGGAAATCAGCCACAATAGGAAAGAATACAGTTGAAGGGCAGTAGGCAAATAATAATAATCACAGTATAGACATCTTTTAGAGAATGAAACATTATCACAGAAACAAAATCCAAAAACATAGTTAATGATTCAGTGTATTCATTAGTTCTTTTTTCCTAACAGATTTTTTTTTCCAGGCTAAAAACAAGAACATAAAATGTCAACGGTGGGATTTACCCAGAATTGAAGATTGGCAACCTTTCAAAAAGGGAAGAGTAAAATTATTTGTGAGAATTTGAGACCACAAATTATATTAGGAAGGAATGTTTCTTTCCCAATCCTAACGTCTTCTTCCATACGGGGAGACTTTTCTCAGCAAACATTTCTTGGCTTCCTTTGCTCAATTCCTCCTCTTTAGAGAGAGAGGACTAAATTAATATGATTCTCATCCAGCCCCATTCTCTCTTCTTCAGTGAGATACATGACGACCTGCCTACAGGGAGGGCATGCTTTCTGTTTGCTCCTTCATGCTGTGAAACTTACGAAGACATTATTTCCCCCTTTGGAAAAGTGAAGACAGGAGGAAAGAGGTTCTAAAGTTTGTGAGAGTAGTAGTTTACATTTTAAAAAGTGTTAAGATTTGGTACACTGAAAATGGAAATCATGAGATGGATATTTGGAGAGTAATAAAACGAGAAGACGAGATCAGGCAGAGGCTTGATCAAAAGGCTTTAAATGTGGGAGATACTTCATCAATGCAGGCTATGTGGGAAGTTTGCATATGCCTGTAATTCAATGATGCGACTGTATTTTTGTAGTTGTGAGTTTAACAGCTGGGTCTTCATTGAATTTTCAGGCACGTGAAACATCACTGTATTAGTCTGTTCTTGTACTACTGTAAAGAAATATCTGAAACTGAGTAATTTATAAAGAAAAGAGGCTTCATTGGCTTATGGTTCTGTAGACTAGACAGGAAGCATGAGTCTGGTATCTTGGCTTTTAGGGAGGCCTCAAGAAGCTTACAATTGTGGCAGAAGGTGACGGGGGGGAGTTGGTAAGTCTTGTATGGCAGGAGCAGGAACAAGAGAGTTAGGGAGGAGGTGCCACACACTTTGAAACAATGAGATCTTGTGGGAACTCACTCACTGTGCAGGACTGAGGATGGGTGATGCTTAAACATTCATGAAACTTCACCCCCACTATCCAATCACCTCCCACCAGGCCCCACTTTCAAAACTGAGATTTGGGTGGGGACACAGATCCAAAACATATCAGTCACCTTGTCTTAAGGTAATTGTCCTTTGGTATATTTAGCCCATTCTTGAGCTAATGAGTAAGCATTTCAGAAAACACTACCAGTTCTCTGTAAAGGCTGAGATCTTCCTTGCTGAACACAGGCTTCAGGAAACACACAGGCCTTACATCTAAGGGCTGATACAGTTTGACCTTGATCTTCAGGAGGCAGTGTAGCCTGGCATTATAAATGAGTTTACATGAGAATGGATCTTCATATACCTTTGTAGGAAAAATATAATCTGCTACTTTTCAATCCAAGACAGCTGAGTTATAAGTATACTGGAATATCCCAGTAAGTCTGGATATAAATTGTTAGTATCAGGCCTAAGTGAATAGTAATGAGTCAGTTACTTCAAATTTTGTTTTGCAGATCAAGGAGAAAACAGTTTTGTGAGTTGGCCCCATGCCCAAGAGTCCTAACATATTAAAATAATCACTGGATGAATTTCAAGGTGATACAGTTTTTATAGATGAGCCTGCAGGTGTCCTGTTTGTTCATATTAGAAGACTGCAAATCCTGTATACTTAAGACTCCAGGGTAAAACATAACTAACTAATAGAAAACTAATAGAAACTAACTAATAGAAAAACATAACTAATAGAAATATTGAAAGGGGAGCCAGCAGAACAGTAATAGACTGAATATAAGCAGCCCTTATTGGATATTGGCCTGAGAAAAGCATATCGCCTGCATGAAGATGAATAAGAATTATTTGAACAATGAATGGATGCTATTGGCAGACACAGACATAATGATTTTAGCATAATCCCACAGGAGAGCCTCATAAGACAAAATCTAAATAAGGATTTAGTAAGACAAGCAAAACTACAGATTACCGAAATCAGGAACAAAAGAGAAGTCTTCACAACAATCCCTACAGAAGTTAAAAGTAGCTTGAGAGAACATTCTGAAAAACTTTATGCTGAGAATTTGAATAGTTAGATAAAAAATACAAACTTCAAGAAAGAGAAAAATAACAAAATTGATTCAAGCAAAAGAAAAAAAATGAGATAAATCTATACCAAGCAAAGAAATTAATTCTTAAAAATCTTTCTGCAAAGAAAGTTCAGAGTCAGATGGATTCGCTAGTAAATTCTGGAAAACATTTAAGAAAAGAAATACCAATTTTACACAAACATTTTCAAAACAAGAGAGAAGGAAACAATGACTTTTATGAGGTCAACTCGTTTGTGAGGTCAGTTTGTTAACCTGACACCAAAGCAAGACAAAGATATCACAAGAAAACTACAGTCGAATATACTTCATGAACATAAATACAAAAGCCCTTAACAAATATTAGAAAATTGAAACTAGCAACTTGTGAAAAGGATTATACTACATGGTCAAGTGAGTTTTGCCCCAGGAATGCAATGTCAGTTTAATATCTGAAATCCAATTAATGTTACATGTCATAGTAATAGAAAAAAGAATAAAAACATGGTCATCTCAATAATCTCAATAGATGCCAAAAAATTTAAAAAATTAAAACACACTTGGGAGGCCCAGGCAGGCAGATCACGAGGTCAGGAGATCGAGACCATCCTGGCTAACATGGGGAATCTCCGTCTCTACTGAAAATACAAAAAAATTAGCCGGGCGTGGTGGCGGGCACCTGTAGTCCCAGCTACTCGGGAGGCTGAGGCAGGAGAATGGCGTGAACCCGGGAGGCGGAGCTTGAAGTGAGCCGAGATCGCACCACAACCAAAAAGAGGGAAAAAAAAAAAAAAAAAATAAAAAAAAAAAAAAAAAAAAAAAAAAAAAAAAAAAAAAAAATTAAAACACACATCTATTAATGACAAAAACTCAACAAATCCAAGAAACTAGAAATAGAAGGGAACTTACCCAAGCTTGTAAAAGTCATCTTGAAAAAAAAAAAAAAAAAAAAAAAACCCAACTATAGCACAGATCATGCAAATAGTAAATGACTAAATGCTTTCCCCATAAGAGCAGGGATAAGTCAGTACTATTTCTTCCAACTTCTATTCAGCACTTGTACTGAAGTTTCTAGCCAATTGAAACTCTAAGTAATTAAAGCCATTCAGATTTAAAAACCCGGAAGTAATAGTGCATTTATTCACAGTAAAAGTGTTCTTACACATAGAAAACCCCAAATAATTTACCCCCTAACACTTCTAAAAAAGAAAAAAAAAAATACTAGAGCAAAGAAGTGAGCAGCAAGGTTGTGGGTAGCAAGATAAGCATACAAAAATCAAAAATTAAATTAAAAATGAAAACAAAATTTTGCAAAATTATGTTTGTATATATTAGTAATGAAAAATCCAAAACTATAAAAAATTAATTTTTTTAAGAAAACATTTTCATTCACAATAGTATACAGAAAATAAAATATAAAATGAGTTTTTGTCATGAATATATGTGTGTTTTAATTTTTACAATTTTTTTGGCTTCTATTGAGATTATTGAGGTGATGATATTTTTTATTCTTTATTCTATTAATATGACATGACATTAATTCGTTTTCAGATATTAAAACCTTCATATCACATATTTTTATTCTTTATTCTATTAATATTACATATGACATTAATTGGTTTTCAGATATTAAAATCTTCATAGCAATAAATAAACTACTTAGGGATACATTTTAATTAAAAAATGAAGGATCCATGTATGGAAAACTACCAAGCATTGACAAGAAAAGTTAAAGACCTAAATAAACAAAAAAGTATGTTGAATTAGAATACTAAATATCATTAAGAGGGTAATTATTTCCAAATATATCTTTTTTTAATAGAAATTGACCAGCTAGAAATATAAAGAACCTAGAATAACAATTTTGAAGAAAGTAGAATAAATTTAGAAGACACATGACCTGATTCCACAGCTTCCTTGAAAGCTATAATCAAGAGTGTGGTACTGGCATAAAGGTAGACACACAGATCAATGGAACAGAACAGAAATAAACACATATATAAGATTAATTGATTTGCAACACAAGTGCTGACATAATTAAATGGGGGAAAGGATAGTATAAAAAATGGTTCTAGAGCAACTGGAGATTCACGTTGCAGGGAAAAGGAAAGAATAAGCATGGACCTTTACCTCACACCATAAAGAAAAGTGACTTGTAATAGATCACAGCCTTAAATTTAAGTGCAAAACTATACTATTTCTTAGATAAATCATAGAAGATAACCCTTGTGACTCTGGATTAAGAAAAAATTTCTTGAATATAAGACAAAAAGCATAATACTTAAAATAAATAAAAATAATAAACCAGACCTCATAAGCATTTAAGTCTCTTGTTATTCAAGACACTATTAAGTAAATGAAAAGATAAGCCACAGAGAAGCAAAAAGCACTTGAAAAACATATTTCTGATAAAAGACTTTTATCCAGAATATATAATACATTCTTACAACCCAACCATAAGAGGACAATCTAATTAAAAAATAGACAAAAATATTTGGATGAACATTTAATCGAATAAGATATACAAATGGCAAATATGCTCATGAAGAGGTCCTAAACATCATTAATCATTACAGAAACAACAGTTCCAACTACAGCATGATACTACTACGTGCCTACTACATTGTTCAAATAGAATACTTTGAAATAGATGCTAATAACAATGTAGAAAAAGTAGAACCTTTATACGCTACTAAGATGTAACATGGTATAGCCACTTTGGAAAAGCAGTTTTTCAATTTTTTAAAAGTTATAAGACCCAGTAGTTTTACTCTTTGGTGGGTTAGGAAAACATGTCCACACAAAGATTTGTACTTGAATAATCAGCGCAGTGTTATTAATAATAGCCCAAAATTGAAAACAATCCAAATGTCTATTAACTGGTAAATGAATAACAAAATTTAGTAATTCCATATGATGGAATATTTTTCAACAATAAAAAGGAACAAAGCAATGGTATATGCACCCACATGAATAAACCTCAAAAGCGTTAGCTGACCGAAGAAGCATAACTAAAAGAAAACTGTGAAATTCCATCCTAGCACGCACTGGCTATACCTATGTGCTATGCTACAGAAAAATACTGAGTCCTAAAATATTATTTTGTGAGGACTATGTCACTTGATAGATTCCATGTCCCAGTCCTATAGTACAGGTGTCACAGAAGTCCGTGGAGAAAGATAAATTACAAGATTTTAAATAGTGGAATGGTAAAGAAACATGTCTGTTGACAACAGCAGGGACCACACTGAATATCTATGCTTTCCAATAAGACAACACTATTTTAGTGCTATTATCTGACAGAATATCAGCAATGTTGTTTGCTGCCCCTACCCATGTATAATTAATTTTCCCCAGGCGGTGTCAAATTTAACTGTTTATGGAGATTTCTACTAACTGATTTCAGATTTACATGTTGTGATCTCTCTATATCTGACTATCATCTGATACCAGGGACATCTCAGTCCTCTTTCTCCCGTAACTATCATTACATTTCTGCCGTGATCATTGGTAAAACTATGGAGGAGGCTTTTGAATATAATTTTGATTGGGAATTTTCTCCAGGAACTAAGAATCAGTCCCCAGAAAGTTTGTAGCCTAAATTTGTTGAGTGGTCAGGCTTGTGACTATTTTGATAATCCTGTATGTCCTTCTAATTCTTTGGCTGTTCTTGGAAATGAAACACATCAAAGATTCCACCTTGATCTATACCTTCTGAGGTCTTGAAGGAATTGTGACTATTTCTATGAAAGACAGCCCAGGTACAAAGTTGCTAAAGGAACTCTCATCTCTTTGTAAATATTCAGAACCTCTGTAGCTATGATTGTGAATAATAAGACAAGATAATGTTTAGCTTCATCAGGCTCACAAAAGATAAAAATAATTTAATTTTGAATTTTGATTCCTTTTTATTTTGAAGCCTATAAATTTCTATAAATTGGCAAGAGACATAATTTTTAGGTTTGTATTTTTTCCCGGTACCTTCATAATAGAAAATTTATATTCAAATTTTGGAAATGTCTATGTTGGCCTCTAATAGTGAATTTCAGTGTTGTCATTTCATTTATTTGCAGAATCTTTGATTGGCTGTATTGGGCAATGTATTTGGATATAATGAATGATAGGCAACAGAGCAGTTAGTAAACTTTTCGATTTGGGTACAAAGTAGCCTTCAATTATTAGACTGTTTTTAACCATTTCAAATCTTTGGGACAATATTTAAATGAGAACTACTGGCCATAGGAGAATCATCAAAAGAATACTGGTTGGTTTTAGGGAAGTGACCTCATTAAGATTACAACAGTAATTTTCTAAGAGGTGGATTAAATAAACAAAAAATTTAAAAATGTTGAAGACAAAATGGTGGCAAAAACACGAAAAGAAGAGAACCTTGCCTTACGTTTTTTGTTTGTTTTTTGGTTTGATATTTTGCTTGTGGCAGAGCGGGTGGAAGTTTGAAAAGACATTTCAATTTAGGGGAATATTAATAGGTTATAACGTGGAAAGAGAGACAAGAGATAAGGTTTGTTGATGTTGCCCTTACAGACTAGGGGAGCACTTCCAAACTGCTTCACTTGAGACACAAGAGGTCAGCAAGATATCACTAGGAAAAACAAAAATTTAAGGCATTTCAAATACTTCTAAAACATGCCAGTTCACACAAAATTTATTTTTATTTTTGTAATTCAAATTGAGACAGATTTTTAATTTGAATCTCAAAATTTGAGACAGAATTTTCTCAAACTGAGACAGAATTTCCTCAAACTGAGACAGAATTTCTCAATCTCAAATTGAGACAGAATTTTCCATTTGAATCTCACAAAGAGACATATAATATTGTATATTTTCCTTATTATCAATTAAGATTACCCAGAATATCTGAGTGTTCTGTGGCACATGGTTCAGGAAATGTTTCTGAGCTAAGAAAGAAAGAGGAAGGGCCTGGATATTGTATCACACTCAGAGAGATCTCAACGTATGTGACAGACAGCAAAAAGAGTATAAGAATCAGACATTGTGTCAGAAGGGGAATTTCACAGTTTGTTTTACACAACTATAGTTAGACAAGCTAAATGATGCCTAATACAAATTCCAAATGTCTCTATTTCAGCAGTCTCTGACTTCACAAACACAACCTTTAATATGGGCACCAAAATTATATTACCTCTAACCTGCACCTGCTCATACAGAATTTTCTTTTGCCTTATGGATCATTCTCCCCAAATGCCTCCCCTTAAAATGACCTTTTCCAGCAAATGTTTCATAGCTCTCAATATAGCAGCCCAGGTAATTGCTTGCTATGGCTAGTAAACATGAGCCTTCCAGATGTTGGCTCTGTAATGGGGACAAGCAACTCTACTTGGGTCTATGAGCAGCAAGTCAGGAGAGATAGAACTCTTCTCAGATGGCAATATATGAATACACCTGTAAGAAAAGGGTTGTGTGTTTGAAATTGTCACAAGCTGACTCCCCAGATATCACCAACAACTTACTGAAAAAAGCAAAGCTGAATTTATTGCTTATTGCAGAAAGAAAAGCAAAGCATTGCCAGTGTATCAAAAAAGAGTCAGCAAGGTCACAAATTTGAAAATTGGAAATTTGATTTAAGACAGGTGTTTCCAAAAGGGGGCTTGATTAGGATTAGGTAAGAATTAAGATACAATCATTCGGAAATTGGTGGAGGCATTCAAATAATTTTAGGGTTCAAACCGAAATGGTAATTTAATTTTTTTTTTTTCAGGGACAATGTAACAAAAGTAATTTCACAGAAAACTGACCTCTGATGCTTTGATTCTGGTGATACTTTCTATTGAGGGGTAGAGGGTCTTTGAGAAGTTTCTGTAATGAACAAATCATTTTTCTGGGCAGGAGGGTCCCTCAAAAGTAAAGTGATGCTAATGAAGATGGTAAAATGGCAAAGTCCTGCTATCACACACAGAGAGGTGAGGTTTCCATCTCCGGTGTTCAGGTAGACAATCTTGGTTCTAAAATTAGTAAACTGCTTCACTGAACAGTGCACCACAGTGCAGACCAAGCTATTCTGCCTCTGGCTAGAGGGATTTCATGCATCCTTACTAGCTTCAGAAGAAATGCTGGGTGACAGCCTTGTTGGAACTTCTCTCACAGGCTGAGAACCTTGCCCGGGCAGTAGCGAAGCCAGCACACAGGCATCCCTGGCTACCCAGGACAGCAGGAGTGACCTGGAAGAAAATGTCTCCGAAGGGCATGGGGCCAAGAGAGCACGTATAGAGTCTGACAGATCTGATTATAAGTCTTTCCGAGAATTCCATTTACTATTTTTGTGATTTAAGTAAATTAAACTTCCCTGAACTTCTGTTTCTATTCTGATAACTGAGACAACATAATATATAAGGCATCAGTATATAATACAACCCACAAATATTCTCCTCTCCATGAAAATCTATTATTAGTATGGAGAAAATGACCTAATATGGAATATCATGGAAAAATGTATTTAAAGGAAAATTATTTAGTAAAATAAAATGCAAACTTCTACTGAGTGATCAACAAGAATATTGCTTCCATTGTAAATGTAATTGTCTGCCTAACAAAAACTAATGTTTCATGAAATAAATCTACATAATAAAAATACAAATCAAAATATTCTTACTGAATTTGTAATTTGCCATTAAAATCAGTTATTTATAATTACAGCTATTTCAAAAGTATTACATTTTAATTTCAGATAAATAAGCTCTAATTGGATACTTATTTAAAATAAAAGACAGCCTTAAAGACATTTACCTTAATTTCACTGGTTCAAAATTTTAACTTAAAAAAACTGCTTGTTATTTCTAATCCAGATGTATTTGGTGCAAAGATGTAATTGCAATTTTAAATTAACCTGTCTTTTACCTTCTTGGACAACATAATGAAAGTAATTTGGCAGAAAACTGACCTTTTCTCTATAATCTCCAGCAAGATTGTCCCGCTAAAAATGAATCGATACCCTAGAATCTATTTTCAGAGGGAAAAAGATACATTTTATATTCATAAAAAATTTCTTAGCATTTTTCTTGAGCCCATATCTAATCTTAATTCAAATATGCTTTATTTATTTTTAGCAAAATAATAAATTAAGGACCAAAAATGTTAACAATGCTATTTTATCAATAGAGAATTAATCTTTTAAAAAGGCTTGAAAGTATTATCCTATGACCCTTATTAATAGTGAAAATAGGTTCTATTGCTTTAGATGTTATTTATGGAAGGCCTCTTTTGATTTTATAATTTTGTTTTCCTGAGTTTAATATTATGAATGATTAGAATTTAGGAGGATGATAATATTACAGGTAAAGATAGGGTATTTGAGTGGTCAGAGTAAATAGACATCTGAACAGGGCAGGTGCCCTCCTCTACCTTTTTTCCCATTAGAGTGACCTTGTCTGCTTCACCCCCTTCTAGTTTCTGATTGATCATTCTACAGGATATTTCAGTCAACACCCTAGTCCTGAGAAGCAGAAAATTTAATTGGTCATTGACATTAAGCTCAACTTTTTGTATGTCCTTTTTTTTTTTTTTTTTTTTTTTTTTAGCTTTGTAAGTATATACTACAGTCACAGGCCTATAATTGCCTGTAATATTGTCTGTGTTCAGATTCTCTGTCACTGTGCTCCATTAACTAGGGTGGCCCTCTCAGTATTGATACATATCTAAGTCATGTCTAAGCTCAATAATGTTTGTATTGGACATTAGACTTCTTGGCTGCCTTTGGTGAGATCAGGGCTTGCAACACTGTTGTTTGATCCCAGCTCCTGTTCCTTGGCCCAGGGAGGTTACCATTTGGCCCAGCTCTCTTCTTGTTCCACATCTGATTCAATGGTACCAATACCCCAACATACTCCAGTAAAGTCACAGTACACAAGAGCCCACCACAGAGTTTGTTAAGTTAGACTGAAAACTGAGTAAAGGAGTCAAACCTGTCTCCATTATGACAGTTTTCCCAATTTATTTTTACCCATTTAAAATTTTTCTCATAGGGTAAAGAAGCTATGGACAGTGAGTCAGCGAACCTAGATGATGTCCATCCTAGAGTTCTGAAAGAGTTTTCGAAAACGTACAAATGTCGATGTGACTCTCATTCAACATTGGGACTCTAGAGGACAAATGCATTTCACTTCACGGGAAATTTATATAAACTTTGTTATGGCTTAAGATTACTTAACATTTCAGCAAACATAACCTTCCTCGGCAAGCAATATGTAGTCTGTAGCAGGAAGTAACATCCGCAGAATAAAAAATACTAGAGGTCTATAAAAATAGGTATTGAATAAGAGGAGAATAGGTGATTCTGTATATTTTCACAAAATTTCACATAAATTCTATTTACTATTTATTATGGAAATTGTCAACAAATCATTAGAACATATCCAAAACATTTAAAAAATTATTAGCATTTTTGTCACTCTTTTTCATATGAAAAAATTTACATAAATTATTTTTAACAGGTTTATCATAGGGGTTAAAAGCATAGACTCTGAATCCAGAATACTAGGATTCAAATGCAAGCTCCATTAATCAGAAACTAAACAAATTTTTCTATTTTCTGTAGATCAGACTCACCTATGAAATGGGGATAATAATAGTAATGACCTTAAAGTACTTATGAAAGTTGAATTAACATATGTGAAGTGCTTAGAACAGTTCCTCAACCATAAAAAGTGCCATGTAAGTGTGAACTATGATTATTATTATTGAAGATAATAGTGTTATTATCATTATTTTTATAGCAATAGCACTTTAAAATGAAAATAAAAACAAAAATAAAAATATAGCAGCATTTTCCTGGTTGGATAGAAAGTAATGACAATAAAATAACACAAATTTTTTAAAAGGTAGATTAATGTAAAGAGCAACCTTTTGACTTCTCAACTTTTAGTCATTATTTAATATATTAAGCACAATTCACAATTTGTAAACACTACATTTGAGTGACCTTGTTAACAAAGAAAAAATAATTCACAAGACAGTGCAATATGTTTTGTATTTTGCAACAGAGCATCATGTCAGGAATCTAAATTAGGAAGCAGTGGATTTTGGAAGCTAGTTGGCTCCTTTTATGCACCACCTAAAGTGTTACAGCACATAACAGTAATAAATTCTTAATCATGTAGCATTGCATCAATATAGCATGTCACCAAAATTAAAAACATGCATCATTTTTCTGGATAAAATACACACATTCTGGAAAAAGCTAAAGGAAAAATTAAGCTAATATCTCAGCAAAATGTTGTAAAATGTGCTATCTGTATTCAACGTACATCTCTGCTCACTACAAAAATTGTAAGTTTATTTAGTTTTTTTTTTAACATAATCCTCTACGTGATGTAAAAGCTACCTTGTTGCTCATAATATAATAATTACAGATGACAGTAATTTAACACATGGAACAGTCTTGTCAATACAACATTGAGTTTGTGAAGGAATTAGAAACATTTCCCCTTTAACCTTGTGTGTGTGTGTATGTGTGTGTGGGTGTAGTGTGCGTGTGTGTTTATGTGTGTCAATTTCATAACTCATGATGCTTTTAGGTTAATTTTGTTTTTTATAGTAGAGCTTTTACTGCTCTGATAAGAACATTATACAGCAGATTTGTAGAAATCAGACACAAATTTTTGACATGCATTGATTCTTACTATTTGCCTATTTCACTACTAGATCAATTATTTGAACTACATTCAAAATATAAGTTCTGGTATGTTTATTTATCTGCATAGATAGTCATTTCAGAACTAAGATCAGAAATAATTGTTTAAAAAGAATTATCTGGAAAGCATAAACCAAAATCTAACATTCATTTTGGAAGAAAGGGTATCCCTACCTTGACAAGTCCAAGGTTACAGGCTTGAATTTGATATAAGCCACACAAAAATGAATGTGTTATTCTGTGCAATCAAATGGATTTCAGACAATATTCTCACCTTTTTCCTGTTACACATTTGAAATAAAATGAAACCATTTTAGAGACTTTGGTGGACTAGTGTTAAGTAGGCAAGAAAAAGATTCCTAGGCATTTAGGAAACACTGTGTGCATCTGGGAGAGGGTTGAGGTGCTTCTCAGCCCTCGTTACTGATCCAAGTGGAACTGACAGTGGCTAAGGATGCCGTGAGAATGTTCTTTAAAGAATATTAGACATTGCTATGTGCCTACACTGCTCCTTCCTGTATTGCTATGGAGTGGAAGGTCCTGGATACTGGCAGCGTCAATTTTGTCTCTCTAATTAGATTATTTCTACTAACTAGAAATGAAATAGTAGAGGTAACTATAGAAAGAAAAAATAAAAAAGAAGAAGAAATGAAAAATTGGTACTGAATTTGCTAGGTAGCCTTTATTTGTCCGTCTCATGTTGAGGAAAAAAAGCCTCAAGTATTAACCAATAATGCTTAAGGAAAAAGTTGGAATCAGCAGTCTGAGATGATGGGTAGAAGAGTTTTATAACTGCTGGGAAAACCTAAAAGATGTGTGACTCTGTCACTGATAATATAATATTCTTCATTTAATGAAAAGAACAAGGCTGTTAGTAAAGAAAATGTAGATACTATTGAAAAAAGAGAGGTATTTATATCTCCCTAAGTTTTGAAGGATTTATGAAATATACAAAAACACCTTTTTACTTAGAATATCATAAGCTTTCTGCAACACACATCAGTATAGCACAACTTGATTAAATTAACCTCTTTTAAAAATAAAAGAATTCATCCACACTAGGAGAGAAATCAGAAAGGCAGTATTTTTTTTAATAAAACAATACATTTGCATTCATTTTCCATTGCTGCTGTAACAAATCACCACACCTTTAATGGTCTAAACACAAATGTATTATCTTACAGTTAATGATCTAAACAAAATGTGTCATTTACAGTTCTGTAGGTTGGGAGTCATATGTGGGTCTCCTAGGGCTAAAATCAGGGTGTCATCAGGGCTGTAAACAAGAATTGGTTTCCTTGCTTCTACCAGCTTTTAGAGGCCACCCACATTTCTTAGTTTGTGGCCCTTTTCTTTCACCTTCAAAAGCTGCAATGCTGCATCTCTCTAATACTTCTTTCATCTTCACATCTTTCTATCTGACCCAAACTGGAAAGGTTCTCTGCTTTTAAGGATTCACATGATTAGACTGGATCCACCAGCATAATCCAGAATAATTTTTTTATTTGAAGGTCCATACTCAATCATGTAACTCAACCCAATAACAGGAATGAGGTGTCGTAGAAAGAAAGTGACGTTATTTACCAAAACTAGTAACGAGGAAGTGACCAAATTCACATCCAAAGTAACCACTTCAAGCCTTACGCTGGAATGAGGGACTTTAAAAGGAAAACGTGAAATGGAAGACATTAGGAAGGGTTGGCAAGTACAAGGTCTGCGTGTCTTGTTCTAGTGGCTATCTCAAGCTATGGTCTACCAAGAGCATTGGCTGGTATCACCTCAACAATAGCCGGGATGTTGACGAGCTGCCTTAAGCTAATCTCTGGGATTTTGGAGTTGGTTCTCTACGCTTGGTTTGTCTTAAGATTAGCCTCTGGAACTTCTAAGTAAGAACATAATTAGATACCAACACACAGTTAGAAAAATGTGCATGGTATAAGGGGGGTGAGAAAGAGAGGGATGTGGTGTTTCAAGGAAAATGCATTTCAAGGCTATATTTTAAGACTAAGGAGAAGAAAATAATGTTTCTGCAGTAAGTTCCAAGGTTATATCTTGAGACTATGGAAAAAAGAGAAAAAGGAAAAAACAATTGTAAAATGCATTTCCAGGCTAGACTGTTCAGCTACAATTACATCTGCAAAGTTCCTTTTGCCACCAAGGTCATATATTCACAGGTGTGGGCATTTGGGAGGCAGCCATTATTTCTCCTACCACACTTTATTTCAAAGAAGTCAATATGTTTTCTCCAGTGTATTTAATTATCTTCAGAAGAATAAATAACACCCTTCTCAGTTGCTGTCTACCACATCATGCATATATATATATATGGCTTTGCTTTACTCACACTTAAAAGTAAGCCAAATAATAAAACATAGGTTGTTTTGTATTACAAGTTGTGATATAAGAAATATGTATTTGGTTTTTATCCTTGTTTCCTGGCTCAAAGTTCCTTAAACTCTTATAATTTCCTATGTGATAGGCATGCTGGGAGCATCCTTTTTTTTTTTTTTTTTTTTTTTAATTTATTTATTATTATTATACTGTAAGTTGTAGGGTACATGCGCATAACGTGCAGGTTTGTTACATATGTATACTTGTGCCTTGTTGGTGTGCTGCACCCATCAACTCGTCATTTACATCAGGTATAACTCCCAATGCAATCCCTCCCCCCTCCCCCCTCCCCATTATAGGCCCCGGTGTGTGATGTTCCCCTTCCCGAGTCCAAGTGATCTCATTGTTCAGTTCCCACCTATGAGTGAGAACATGCGGTGTTTGGTTTTCTGTTCTTGTGATAGTTTGCTAAGAATGATGGATTCCAGCTGCATCCATGTCCCTACAAAGGACACAAACTCATCCTTTTTTATGGCTGCATAGTATTCCATGGTGTATATGTGCCACATTTTCTTAATCCAATCTGTCACTGATGGACATTTGGGTTGATTCCAAGTCTTTGCTATTGTGAATAGTGCTGCAATAAACATACGTGTGCATGTGTCTTTAGAGCAGCATAATTTATAATCCTTTGGGTATATACCCAGTAATGGGATGGCTGGGTCATATGGTACATCTAGTTCTAGATCCTTGAGGAATCGCCATACTGTTTTCCATAATGGTTGAACTAGTTTACAATCCCACCAACAGTGTAAAAGTGTTCCTATTTCTCCACATCCTCTCCAGCACCTGTTGTTTCCTGACTTTTTAATGATCGCCATTCTAACTGGTGTGAGATGGTATCTCATTGTGGTTTTGATTTGCATTTCTCTGATGGCCAGTGATGATGAGCATTTTTTCATATGTCTGTTGGCTGCATGAACGTCTTCTTTTGAGAAATGTCTGTTCATATCCTTTGCCCACTTTTTGATGGGGTTGTTTGTTTTTTTCTTGTAAATTTGTTTGAGTTCTTTGTAGGTTCTGGATATTAGCCCTTTGTCAGATGAGTAGATTGCAAAAATTTTCTCCCATTCTGTAGGTTGCCTGTTCACTCTGATGGTAGTTTCTTTTGCTGTGCAGAAGCTCTTTAGTTTAATGAGATCCCATTTGTCAATTTTGGCTTTTGCTGCCGTTGCTTTTGGTGTTTTAGACATGAAGTCTTTGCCCATGCCTATGTCCTGAATGGTACTACCTAGGTTTTCCTCTAGGATTTTTATGGTATTAGGTCTAACATTTAAGTCTCTAATCCATCTTGAATTAATTTTCGTATAAGGAGTAAGGAAAGGATCCAGTTTCAGCTTTCTACTTATGGCTAGCCAATTTTCCCAGCACCATTTATTAAATAGGGAATCCTTTCCCCATTTCTTGTTTCTCTCAGGTTTGTCAAAGATCAGATGGCTGTAGATGTGTGGTATTATTTCTGAGGACTCTGTTCTGTTCCATTGGTCTATATCTCTGTTTTGGTACCAGTACCATGCTGTTTTGGTTACTGTAGCCTTGTAGTATAGTTTGAAGTCAGGTAGCGTGATGCCTCCAGCTTTGTTCTTTTGACTTAGGATTGTCTTGGAGATGCGGGCTCTTTTTTGGTTCCATATGAACTTTAAAGCAGTTTTTTCCAATTCTGTGAAGAAACTCATTGGTAGCTTGATGGGGATGGCATTGAATCTATAAATTACCTTGGGCAGTATGGCCATTTTCACGATATTGATTCTTCCTATCCATGAGCATGGTATGTTCTTCCATTTGTTTGTGTCCTCTTTTATTTCAGTGAGCAGTGGTTTGTAGTTCTCCTTGAAGAGGTCCTTTACATCCCTTGTAAGTTGGATTCCTAGGTATTTGATTCTCTTTGAAGCAATTGTGAATGGAAGTTCATTCATGATTTGGCTCTCTGTTTGTCTGTTACTGGTGTATAAGAATGCTTGTGATTTTTGCACATTAATTTTGTATCCTGAGACTTTGCTGAAGTTGCTTATCAGCTTAAGGAGATTTTGGGCCGAGACAATGGGGTTTTCTAAATATACAATCATGTCATCTGCAAACAGGGACAATTTGACTTCTTCTTTTCCTAACTGAATACCCCTGATTTCTTTCTCTTGCCTAATTGCCCTAGCCAGAACTTCCAACACTATGTTGAATAGGAGTGGTGAGAGAGGGCATCCCTGTCTTGTGCCAGTTTTCAAAGGGAATTTTTCCAGTTTTTGCCCATTCAGTATGATATTGGCTGTGGGTTTGTCATAAATAGCTCTTATTATTTTGAGGTACGTTCCATCAATACCGAATTTATTGAGCGTTTTTAGCATGAAGGGCTGTTGAATTTTGTCAAAAGCCTTTTCTGCATCTATTGAGATAACCATGTGGTTCTTGTCTTTGGTTCTGTTTATATGCTGGATTATGTTTATTGATTTGCGAATGTTGAACCAGCCTTGCATCCCAGGGATGAAGCCCACTTGATCATGGTGGATAAGCTTTTTGATGTGTTGCTGAATCCGGTTTGCCAGTATTTTATTGAGGATTTTTGCATCGATGTTCATCAGGGATATTGGTCTAAAATTCTCTTTTTTTGTTGTATCTCTGCCAGGCTTTGGTATCAGGATGATGTTGGCCTCATAAAATGAGTTAGGGAGGATTCCCTCTTTTTCTATTGATTGGAATAGTTTCAGAAGGAATGGTACCAACTCCTCCTTGTACCTCTGGTAGAATTCAGCTGTGAATCCATCTGGTCCTGGACTTTTTTTGGTTGGTAGGCTATTAATTGTTGCCTCAATTTCAGAGCCTGCTATTGGTCTATTCAGGGATTCAGCTTCTTCCTGGTTTAGTCTTGGAAGAATGTAAGTGTCCAGGAAATTATCCATTTCTTCTAGATTTTCCAGTTTATTTGCGTAGAGGTGTTTATAGTATTCTCTGATGGTAGTTTGTATTTCTGTGGGGTCGGTGGTGATATCCCCTTTATCATTTTTAATTGTGTCGATTTGATTCTTCTCTCTTTTCTTCTTTATTAGTCTTGCTAGTGGTCTGTCAATTTTGTTGATCTTTTCAAAAAACCAACTCCTGGATTCATTGATTTTTTGGAGGGTTTTTTGTGTCTCTATCTCCTTCAGTTCTGCTCTGATCTTAGTTATTTCTAGCCTTCTGCTAGCTTTCGAATGTGTTTGCTCTTGCTTCTCTAATTCTTTTAATTGCGATGTTAGAGTGTCAATTTTAGATCTTTCCTGCTTTCTCTTGTGGGCATTTAGTGCTATAAATTTCCCTCTGCACACTGCTTTAAATGTGTCCCAGAGATTCTGGTATGTTGTATCTTTGTTCTCATTGGTTTCAAAGAACATCTTTATTTCTGCCTTCATTTCGTTATGTACCCAGTAGTCATTCAGGAGCAGGTTGTTCAGTTTCCATGTAGTTGAGCGGTTTTGATTGAGTTTCTTAGTCCTGAGTTCTAGTTTGATTGCACTGTGGTCTGAGAGACAGTTTGTAATAATTTCTGTTCTTGTACATATGCTGAGGAGTGCTTTACTTCCAATTACGTGGTCAATTTTGGAATAAGTACGATGTGGTGCTGAGAAGAATGTATATTCTGTTGATTTGGGGTGGAGAGTTCTATAGATGTCTATTAGGTCTGCTTGCTGCAGAGATGAGTTCAATTCCTGGACATCCTTGTTAACTTTCTGTCTCGTTGATCTGTCTAATGTTGACAGTGGAGTGTTGAAGTCTCCCATTATTATTGTATGGGAGTCTAAGTCTCTTTGTAAGTCTCTAAGGACTTGCTTTATGAATCTGGGTGCTCCTGTATTGGGTGCATATATATTTAGGATAGTTAGCTCTTCCTGTTGAATTGATCCCTTTACCATTATGTAATGGCCTTCTTTGTCTCTTTTGATCTTTGATGGTTTAAAGTCTGTTTTATCAGAGACTAGGATTGCAACCCCTGCTTTTTTTTGTTCTCCATTTGCTTGGTAAATCTTCCTCCATCCCTTTATTTTGAGCCTATGTATGTCTCTGCGTGTGAGATGGGTCTCCTGAATACAGCAGACTGATGGGTCTTGACTCTTTATCCAGTTTGCCAGTCTGTGTCTCTTAATTGGAGCATTTAGTCCATTTACATTTAAGGTTAAGATTGTTATGTGTGAACTTGATCCTGCCATTATGATATTAACTGGTTATTTTGCTCATTAGTTGATATAGTTTCTTCCTAGCCTCGATGGTCTTTACATTTTGGCATGTTTTTGAGATGGCTGGTACTGGTTGTTCCTTTCCATGTTTAGTACTTCCTTCAGGGTCTCTTGTAAGGCAGGCCTAGTGGTGACAAAATCTCTAAGCATTTGCTTATCTGTAAAGGATTTTATTTCTCCTTCACTTATGAAACTTAGTTTGGCTGGATATGAAATTCTGGGTTTAAATTTCTTTTCTTTAAGAATGTTGAATATTGGCCCCCACTCTCTTCTGGCTTGGAGAGTTTCTGCCGAGAGATCTGCTGTGAGTCTGATGGGCTTCCCTTTGTGGGTAACCCGACCTTTCTCTCTGGCTGCCCTTAAGATTTTTTCCTTCATTTCAACTTTGGTGAATCTGGCAATTATGTGTCTTGGAGTTGCTCTTCTCGAGGAGTATCTTTGTGGCGTTCTCTGTATTTCCTGGATTTGAATGTTGGCCTGCCCTACTAGGTTGGGGAAGTTCTCCTGGATGATATCCTGAAGAGTGTTTTCCAACTTGGTTCCATTTTCCCCCTCACTTTCAGGCACCCCAATCAGACGTAGATTTGGTCTTTTTACATAATCCCATACTTCTTGCAGGCTTTGTTCATTTCTTTTTCTTCTTTTTTCTTTTGGTTTCTCTTCTCGCTTCATTTCATTCATTTGATCCTCAATCGCTGATACTCTTTCTTCCGGTTGATCGAGTCGGTTACTGAAGCTTGTGCATTTGTCACGTATTTCTCGTGTCATGCTTTTCATCTCTTTCATTTCGTTTATGACCTTCTCTGCATTAATTAGTCTAGCCGTCAATTCTTCCACTTTTTTTTCAAGATTTTTAGTTTCTTTGCGCTGGGTACGTAATTCCTCCTTTAGCTCTGAGAAATTTGATGGACTGAAGCCTTCTTCTCTCATCTCGTCAAAGTCATTCTCCGTCCAGCTTTGATCCATTGCTGGCGATGAGCTGCGCTCCTTTGCCGGGGGAGATGCGCTCTTGTTTTTTGAATTTCCAGCTTTTCTGCCCTGCTTTTTCCCCATCTTTGTGGTTTTATCTGCCTCTGGTCTTTGATGATGGTGATGTACTGATGGGGTTTTGGTGTAGGTGTCCTTCCTGTTTGATAGTTTTCCTTCTAACAGTCAGGACCCTCAGCAGTAGGTCTGTTGGAGATTGCTTGAGGTCCACTCCAGACCCTGTTTGCCTGGGTATCAGCAGCAGAGACTGCAGAAGATAGAATATTTCTGAACAGCAAGTGTACCTGTCTGATTCTTGCTTTGGAAGCTTCCTCTCAGGGGTGTACTCCACCCTGTGAGGTGTGGGGTGTCAGACTGCCCCTAGTGGGGGATGTCTCCCAGTTAGGCTACTCAGGGGTCAGGGACCCGCTTGAGCAGGGAGTCTGTCCCTTCTCAGATCTCAACCTCCGTGTTGGGAGATCCACTGCTCTCTTCAAAGCTGTCACACAGAGTCGTTTGGGTCTGCAGAGGTATCTGCTGCTTTGTTATTGTTTACTGTGCCCTGCCCCCAGAGGTGGAGTCTACAGAGACAGGCAGGTTTCCTTGAGCTGCTGTGAGCTCCACCCAGTTCGAGCTTCCCAGCAGCTTTGTTTACCTACTTAAGCCTGAGCAATGGCGGGCGCCCCTCCCCCAGCCTCGCTGCTGCCTTGCCGGTAGATCACAGACTGCTGTGATAGCAATGAGGGAGGCTCCGTGGGTGTGGGACCCTCCCAGCCAGGTGTGGGATATGATCTCCTGGTGTGCCTGTTTGCTCAAAGCGCAGTATTGGGGTGGGAGTTACCCGATTCTCCAGGTGTTGTGTGTCTCAGTTCCCCTGGCTAGGAAAAGGGATTCCCTTCCCCCTTGCGCTTCCCAGGTGAGGCAATGCCTCGCCCTGCTTCAGCTCTCGCTGGTCGGGCTGCAGCAGCTGACCAGTACCGATCTTCCGGCACTCCCCAGTGAGATGAACCCAGTACCTCAGTTGAAAATGCCGAAATCACCGGTCTTCTGTGTCGCTGGCGCTGGGAGTTGAAGACTGGAGCTGCTCCTATTCAGCCATCTTGCTCCGCCCCCCGGGGGAGCATCCTTTTTTTAAAATATTTTGTTTTTGGATCCTGGCACAAAAATTCTAAATATTTTGTAATTTTGTAAGTGATAGGAGTGTCTTTTCGAGTGAGGTGACTATAGATGAACTTCTGGATAGCTTCAGGATAGGATCTGGTCAGCTGAAAGACCACATCAGGAATAGAAGCTTGGAAATCTCAGCGCCACTCTCAATCCTTCGTGAAAGGAAGAATTGAAGATTGAGTTGATAATATACTATTCCTATGTGATGAAGCCTCCATAAACATCCTTAAAGTATGGATTTTCAAGAAACTCTGGGTTGGCTAGCACATACATGTGCTGGGAGGGTGGCACACCCAGTGTTAGTCTGTTCTCACTCTGATATTAAGGACATACCCAAGACTGAGTAATTTATAAAGGAAAGAGGTTTAATGGGCTCACAGTATCACATGGCTGTGGAGGCCTTACAATCGTGGTGGAGAGTGAAGGAGGAGCAAAGGCACATCTTACATGGTGGCAGGCAAGAGAGTGTCTGCAGAAGAACTGGCCTTTATAAAACCATCAGATCTGGTGAGACTTATTCGCTATCACAAGAGCAGCATGGGAAAAACCTACCCCCATGATTCAGTTACCTCTGCCAGGTCCCTCCCACAACATGTCGGGATTATGGGAGCTACAATTTAAGATGAGATTTGGGTGGGGACACAGCTAATTCATATCACACCTCAACTCCATAGGGACAGAAGCTCCTGTGCTTGGGACCCTTCCAGACCTTGCTTATGTACCTCTTCGTCTGGCTGTTCATCTGTATCCACATCATTTATGATAAAGTAGCCAAATTTAAATTTTCCCTGTGTTCTGTGAGCTATCAGAGCAAATTATTGAACCTGAGGAAGGAGTCATAGGAATTCCCTGTTTATTGCCAACTCAGGCAGAAATATGGAAACTCACTATTTGCAATGTCTGAAGTAGGCGGCAGTCTTGTGGGGCTGAGACCTTAACCTGTGGGGTCTGTACTAACACCAGGTAGTTAGTGCGAGAATTGGGCTGGTAAAACATCCTGTGAGTGTCTGAAAGGTTGAGGAGCTGGTTGGTGTAGAAAAAACCCAAATACTTGGTGTCAGAAGTGTTCTTTGAATGAGGGAATAAAAAACAGAGTTTTCCCCATTATTTTTGACATAATAATAACTATATTATACCCAATTTTGAATTTCTAATCATGACTAGTTTTATAAAAATCAATTATGAATAATCAGTTTATTTCTGAAAAAAATAATAAGCCAGATTTTCTGTGGGAAAGCAAATTGGAAATTACTAAATAGGGGATCAAATTCAATGACAATTACTATTTTTTTCTACCTACTTTAATGTGAAATTATCTTATGAAATAAAGCAAAAGCATAAAACTAATATAATTGACTAATAGCAAAAAAATAACAGAAAGGCATCTTGACGTAGCTAGTCCAACATTTTCAATAAAAAAGACACATATAGTTCATTCCTAGAAAAAGCATTCTGAAATCAAGGGCATAGAGTCCTGCCATTACCATTGTTCTCATGCAATGTCTTTGGGGCACACTGTATCATTTCAGTAGAGAATCATTTCTGAGTTCTAGAAAATAAGGAAGAATGCTTTCTTAAAACAGTATCAGGTCATTGCCTGGGGTTAGTTCTTATGTTTGTTCTGTGTTTACATAGACTCTGAGTAGAAAGCAAAGATTTAACTTATTCCATTAATGGCCCAGCAGGGGCCTCCTATATCTGAGTTAGAATCACATAGATAACCTTAATCCACTCTAAAATGAGCTTCAAACCTAATAAATTCCTAGTTACTAGGAAATTCAGGATTAATGCTGCATTAAAAGGTCCAGATTGATGATATTGTTTATAATTGTAATAGTTCATAAATAACATAAGTAAAATCTTGTGGTAAGAAAAGTTTAAACTCACTACACATTATGTTTCTTGGGATGGACAATTTAACTTTCAGAAATTGGGGAAAATTAAAAACTATGCTAGTCTTCAAAGTGGTTACCGTGTAATTAAAGCTTGGGCTTGACAATGCAGACACTTTCTATAAGTCAACACTGTTCCCAAACTACCTAATCAATAAAAACATTTTCAACAGAAATACAGTGTAGTTTTCACTTTGGCTTTTTAAACTGTGGTCAGACAGTACACTGATGCGAAAGGAATGCTCGCTCTGAAAAGCAAATGAAGAAAAGCAGATGGCATTTCAAGTGGAATAAATGGAAATGAATGAATCTTATCTTCAGTATTGTCTCCTGCAATGGCTAATCTTAAGTATGTATCTTTCAAGATAGAGTTGTTGACACTTTGTGTTATTAATTCATTTTATCCCCTAAAGTTAGACAGTCAGAATCCTTACAACTCTTCATCTTATTGTTGCAAAGTAAATAATTCAAACCTATAGAGAAAGGTTTGGAGGTTTGGGATGAGATTTCTTAGGAATAGAGTCCAGGGACTCCTAGTACTTTATTTATTTTCATAGAAAGTAGCCTTAATTTTCTGATGGCTATCATCTACACCACATACTGAGGGAGTTACTTAGATCCTAAAAATCTGCTATTTTATGTAAAATGTATTGATCCTCAGAATAAGTAATATTGTATTGTTCTCCACGGTCAAATTAACCTTGAATAAACCATCAAAAATCAACAGTGGAAAACTAAACCTGAAGTTAGAAAAATATTACACCTAACTATGATCATATCTATCTGTGTACTAAATTATATCACAGAAATTACGGGCTACTTCTAAGAGTCAATCTCCCAAAACAAAACTTCCTTATAAGAGTGGGCACTACACTTGGTGTAGTGGCTCACACCTATAATCCCAGCACTTTGGGAGGCCAAGGAGGGCTGATCACTTGAGGTCGGGAGTTCAAGGCCAGCCTGGCCAATATGGTGAAACCCTCTTTATATTAAAAATACAAGAATTAGCCAGGTGTGGTGGTACACGCCTGTAATTTCATCTACTTGGGAGGCTGAGGCACGAGAATCCCTTGAATCCGGGAGGGGGAGTTTGCAGTGATCCAAGATCATGACACTGTACTCCAACCTGGGCAATAGAATGAGACACTGACTCAAAAAAAAAAAAAAAAGAATGGGCATTAAAGTGAGTTTGATAGTCACTATATCCCTTTATGTATCCTTTTCAGTGTGGTTTTAAAGATAATTCCCAGTTCTATGTCTGCCTCTAAAACATATTTTGTGAAACATACATACATATCTGGATTGGTATATATAGATAGCTATAATTCCTTTTATCCAAGCCTTAGGCAAGTTAAAATGAACTCTATTTAACAAGAATTTTATTACAGACTTGAAAAACTGCACACAAAAATTTCATTCATAAAGAAAAATAGGTATGAAAATATAGAGAATGATCCAATAATAGAAAAGGAGTCTTTAACAAAGATAAAACACTGAACTAATACCATCTATAAACATGTTGTATGCTTATGTGTGTATATGCACTTTTCAGTAGTTAACTGATCAGTTATATTTGTCAGTGCTGAGATATAAAAGTAGAAACAGTTTTCAGTAAAAATTTTTGAAGTGGGTTATTAGTTTCAGGCAGTTTTTAACCAGTGAAGTATAGAACAATCTCCATATATTTTACTTTGATTTTGAAATGAAAAAAATGAGTTTTTTCTCTTTTGAATGATAGGCACAATTACCCTTCCCTATACACACACACACACTCACACACACACATAATATGCAAAGCTTCATAACATATTGTATTTATGCTGCCAACACTGGGTCCTCAGGATTTATAGCATGTATTGTCAGAGTTACATTGCTGTTGTTAACATACTCCTTAGTAGAAAGAATTTTCGTCACCTTGATGTTCTTAAATCATGACTTTCATTTTCTTATAGTCTTTTAGAAACATAATTTGACTTAAACTTTCTCTTCAGTATCACACCTTTAATTTCTACCTCTCTAAAATGTGATTTAAAGAAAAAAGAATTGCTTTTGTTCGTTTCTTATGTCTAATGAGAGTAAAAGTAACCCTTCCATTTACTGAAAACTAGTCATCAATTGATTTAACATTTTTGGGGATGTATTTTTTCACCCGTGCCACATCTGACACATTATTTTATTTATGCTTTCCTTATCTGAAATATTAGTTACACATGAAGAAATATAAATATTAGGTTGGTGCAAAAGTGACTGCGGTTTTGCCATGACTTTTGCACCATTTTAATATATGGTGATAACATGTCATGTCAACATGTTATGATTAAAGTTGCCATTGACACAAAAGGCTTATTGTGCATACTCTGAAAATCAGTAATGTTCATGTTTATATTCCAGTTAGATTGATAGCTTTATTAAAAGCACTGTGTCTAGATATAGTCATCCAAGATAGTAGCCAAAAGATTTCAGCCACAAAAGGAATATGAGTCATTTAAAGTTGAAATAATCTATTGTACATACTCTACTTAAACTCATATTGCCTTTATTTCAATTGATCCCCATAAATCAAGTTAAAATCAGTAATTTAAAAAAATACTTTCCAAAGTTTTAAAAATACTTTTGGTTCATTGACTGGTTGGTTGGTGGTTTAGTTAATTGATTTTCCTATTCTGAGAAGCTAGGTATGACCATGCATCCATTTTCAGATTGCTTGCATATTAATCAAATAATATTGAGAAAAGCTTATATCATTTGCAAATTTCATATAAGATATGCTAATTAATATAATCCCATTCCCTCATTGAATAAATTAAAGGAGGAATGTGTTGAATTAAAAAAAAAAAACCAATTAATTAAAACAAAAATTTCTGCATTTTGAATGTAAAACACTTCTTTCTTCAGAATCAATGCTACTGAAATACATGAATGCTACTGAGATATATGATCCCCTGGGCCTTTAACCAATCTGGTCACTAAATTTCTGTTTTATTGTCCTTTTAAAAAAAAACACTTTTTTGCAAGGGAAACATGTTTTAATGAAAACATGAAGATACTGACTAAAACTTGGCCCTGGTGCCTAAAGACCCATGGAAGTCAATACATTACTTGTGTCTTAACACACTACACTAGATGTAAACAACTAAATTTGCGTGGCAAGACATCTTCATTTTGCTTTGTTCTCTAACGCATATCTACAGCACTAACAGTACAATATTTTACTCTGAAAAGTGTCTTAATGATGTATTAATCAGTTAAACATTTAGATATACTTTTTACAGAGATGGATCATTTCCCACTTTACAAATTTGATTTTAAAAGGCTTAGAAAATCTATAACGTTTTAAAGCAACTGAATATAACTAAAAAAGAAAAAGATAATAAAATAAAGAGTATGGATTTCCCAACCCTATACCACCCAACTGCCACCTAAATATCCTCATGGAAATTAATTAGAACAGTAATGGGAGTGGAGTATTTACTACAATAATAGCTCATCAACTCATGAGTGTTTAAGTGCTGAGTGATACTATTGGAACAACCTTGCTGACCCATGAGAATTCCCAAACAACTCACCAAATTGTTTGAGAATACATTAAAGCCTAATGTAAATCCTGTAACTGTTTGCATATCAGAGAATATGCAACAAATAATAGAGAAAGAAGGAATGGTGAATATTAATATCAATCAATCTGATTGCAACTATAAAAATAATAGAAATTGAATTCCTAAATATTTTAACCCATACCTGGGTTGCAATGAGATGTCAAAAAGATTAACTAGAGAATTAAAATAAATAGCAAAATTGTTAATTTGGAATGATGGATAAGCATAATCCTCACCCTCATAAAGCACATAGTTTTTGGGTAGACAAAGAAGTAATCAAAGGAGCATAGTAGGAGAGAGAATAAAAATAATTATGTAAATTTCTTATGTTTCTTCTAATATATCTTTTGCATAAGCCCAAATACATTAAAAAGAAATTCTTTTCTTATACATCATATTATTATTTTATTATCAAACCTCAAATATAAGTAAAATTATCTTATAGTTTAATGTCACATAAGAAACAAAAATACATAATTGATTCTAATTTTTTTTCTTAGGTAATCAATATCAGACTTCAACTGAAATTTATATTTTAAAGTATATTTAAAGTATATGACGTAAAGAAAATTGTATCATAGCTCTCCCTGACCACAAATCAAAGGTTTTGACTTGGAATAGACCTTGTTAATTAGGCCCACAGAACCCAATTGAATACAATATTTCTGAAATTTTAAGGTTTTTGTCTTGGAAGATGTTATGCAAATGCTTGTAGAATAAAATATCAATCCTAGGCCCCTACCTAGATTAAATTTTCAAAACATTGGAACAGACTAGAAAATAATTTTTCACAAGGCTTTTGGGTTTCCTTAACTCACTTTTAAACTTTGTTTACAAATCATTAACCACTTAATAAAGAGGCTGAAGGACTGCAGGACTTAACACTGAATATGCATTACTTCTCAAGAAAAATCAGAAATGAAGCCAAAATAGCTCTAGTATACTCATAAAAAAAAAAATTTAGAGCAGAAAACTTCAATTAGTGCAGAATTTGTTGAGAAGTGATATGGTTTGGCTGTGTCCCCACCCAAATCTTGTCTTGAATTGTAGTCCATAATACCCATGTGTCACGGGAGGGACCTGGTGGGAAGTAAGTGAATCATGGGTGTGGTTTCCTTCATGCTGTTCTAATGATAGAAAGTCACGCTGTACTCATATGTGTGACTTCTCATGAGATATGATGATTTTATAAGTGTTGGGCATTTCCCCTGCCAGTACTCATTCTCTCTCCTTCTGTCCTGTGAAAAAGTGCCTTCCGGTAGACTGTAAGTTTCCTGAGGCCTCCCCACCAGCCATGAGGAATAGTGAGTCAATTAAACTTCTTTTTTTTATAAATTACCTAGTCTTGAGTATTTCTTCACAGCAGTGTGAGAACAGACTAATACAAGAAGCAAACACAAAGTAAATTATACCAATATTCAAGAAAAAATATTAAATCTGATTTTTGCTTCTTTAAAAAATCTCTCTTCTCCCAATCATTAAATAAATATAGTGTTTTAATTAAACTTTTATAACATCTATTAAGCAAGCAAAATGCTACCAGAATTGTAATTGTTTGTAGTGTTTTTTTGTTTGTTTGTTTTCTGTGTGGGCTGCTATAACAAAATACCAAAGACTGGGCAACTTATAAGCAACAGAAATTTATTTCTCACAGTTCTAGAGGTGAAGAAGTAGAAGACCTAGAGGCTGGCACACTGGGTGTCTGGTGAGCACTCTCTTCCTCATAGACAGCCTTCTTCTAATTGAAACCTCACATGGTAAAAGGGATAAGAAGTCTATCCTTCTTTGGCTTCTTTTCTAAGGACACTAATACTATTTAAGAGGGCTCTGCCCCCACCCAATTCACCTTCCAAAGGCTCCACCTCCTTATATTATTGCCTTTGGAAAGAGAAGTTCAGTAAGTAAATTTAGGGAGTGGGCAGGGACACAAACATTTAGATCCCAGCAGGACTTCTATTTTGTTTGTGTTTGTTCTTGTTATTCTCCTCCATATGATTTCTTGTCTTAAAAGAAGTGCAGAATAGGCCAGGTGTGGTGACTCACATCTGTAATCCCACCACTTTGGGAGGCCGAGGCAGGTGGATCACAAGGTCAGGAGTTCAAGATCAGCCTTGCCAACATGGTGAAATCCTGTCTCTACTAAAGATACAAAAAATTAGCCGGGCATGGTGGCACATGCCTGTAATCCCAGCTACTCAGGAGGCTGAGGCAGGAGAATCACTTGAACCTGTGAGGCAGAGGTTGCAGAGAGCTGAGACTGTGACATTACATTTCAGCCTGGGTGACAGGGTGAGATTCGGTCTCAAAAAAATAAATAAATAAATAAATAAATAAAAAATAAAGTGCAGAATAACTGTTGGTCTACCAAAATCCCAAATGATTAAATAATTCCACCATAATGCAACTATGCAATAATTTTTCAGATAAATAACACACGTGTAACATACTCATGGACACACTTCCTTTTACAAAGAAATGTTTTAACAATGTTTTTTCCAAGAAGTTATGAATCCAGGTGATAAGAAAATAAGCATATTATTATTCACAATAAAATTCTGACTTTATGAATCTTTAAAAACCTTTTTCTATTCCAACTTTGTATCTTTGGTTCCCATTTCAGAGATCAAAATGTTTCTCTCTCTCTTTTGTTTTTTTGAGAAAAGAGTCTCACTCTGTCACCCAGACGGGAGTACAGTGGCGCGATCTCAGTACACTGCAACCTCCACCTACTGGTTTCAATAGATTCTCCTGCCTCAGCCTCCCAAGTAGCTGGGACTACATGCTTGCACCACCACACCCAGCTAATTTTTGTATTTTTAGTAGAGATGGGGTTTTGCCATATTGGCTGGGGCTGGTCTCGAACCTCTCTCTTTTGACAAAAAGAAAATGAAAGAAGGAAAAAAAAAGGAAGAAAGAGAGAGGAGAGAGAAAAAGAAAGATAAATCTGATAAGATTAGCTTACTACTAGGGAAAGAAAGTCTTATTCAAAAGCATATTATTTAATCCTTAGCCAAAAGAAAACCATGCCACATTTATATCATGTAAACTATTTGATCTAAATGAAGTAACACCCCATTGTTATTTTGCAATTGTTCTTAATGCATTCATTAATGTACAATTACTGTGCTGTAATTCTATTAAAGGTTTGGATGAAATTTACGCTGCTGACCATGTCCTTACCTAAAAATGCTAATGCAAACCTCAAATTGAGGATTTTAATATATTGATCTATCAGTTGGCAAATTACAGGTTAACCAAATTGCACATGCTTCAAATCAAATAATTCACTGTATTACAAAGGCATATTCATTTGTACACAACTCCTCTAAACATAAAGTGTCATCCTGTGGTTTCATTCATTCCATAAACATTTGTTGAGTATTCTCTGTGTTGCAGGGATTGCTCTGAGAGCTGAGGATATGATAGTAAACAAGGCACAGCTTTTGTGGGTAGAACATTCTACCTTTCTTTATTCAAAGAAAAGGGTTTGCTTTCTGAAGTAAGAGTAATTACATAATGGCACAAATAAATTCATGTTAGGGTTAACAATCAAACGTTTTTCTAATAGTTTCTCACAGCATTTTGTTCCTCGTGATTAAGGCTTACAATAACTAATATCCTTGACTGATTTATTATCTAATCCCTCTGCGTATACTTACTGATGGTTAGTTTGGAACATGTTAAAGGAAAAAATAAATATTAAAGTCTCCTAACACTCTATTAAGAACTTTAAAAATATAATACATAATACATATTTTAGTAAGGAAGAAAGATAAATTACACTACCTAATTTAATCCTTTTTCTGAACTCTCATAAACTTGAACTCTCATTGAATTTACCATTTCCTAATATAATAAAATATCTATAACATTCCCTGACTCAGTAAATGGCAGCTCAATTTTTTCAGTAGCTCAGAGCAAAAACCTTGAAGTTATCCTTAATTCTTTTTCTCTTATACTTGATCTCTGACTACTCAGGAGAATCTGTTGTCTTCACTTTAAGAATAATTAGTTAATATTTATTATGTGTCAGCAATTGTTATGAAACCTGTACATTCATACTAACTATTTTAATTCCTGCATAATCCTATGGATTGGGCACTTCATCATCCCCATTTTACAGATGAGAAAATTAAGATACAAAGATGTTAAGCAACTGTTCCAAGGTCACAGGTTACCAAATAGAGGAGCCGGAATTCAATCTGGGCAGTTTTAGGACAAGTCCATGCTCTTACCGTGACTGTGGCCAAGATGGCCAAAACTTTCCCTTCAGCTTGACTAAACCTCAAGCAAGTTTTTGCTTGATTATAGCCTCCTGTTCTTTTTTTTCTTAGAGTATTCACTTTATAAAACTTGTAATTTGTTAATTTTTTCTCTGCCCCCTTGAAATGTTGATAAATCGTCTCTCAGACAATTGCTAATTTTACAACTTAGGAATATCTTTCTCAAGGTATTGGGAGCCATCCTTTTGAAATGTAACCATCAAAGGAGATAGTGCCCCTATTCTCCAGACTGCAGTGGAGGACAGGAGCTGAATTAGCAAATACAGACAGGAGCTGAATTAGCAAATGCAGACGACCTAGCCACATTGACCAACCTCTCCCCATAACACCCTCCAGCACTTTTCCACTAGCTCATTCCAGGGCTTAAAAATTCTCTCACCTTTTGTTTCAGTGGGATTAAGTTCAATCTTTTTTCCCTATTGCAATAGTTTTGAATAAAGTCTTCCTTGCATGTTTAATTTATTTGGTGAAATTTTTCTTTGATAACAGGTATGCTACAATTTCAAAAGATAATCTGAATGTAAATATTCCTTGCCATTTTAGGAACCAGGCCCTTGGCCCCCAAAGTTTCACTTAAATATTAACTTGTATAAGTCTGATTAACTGGAGAAAAGTCTACAAATATATGTAACATGTATACATGGAAAACTCCAGAATGAAGACAGAACTCCCCAATGAGGTATACAAGTTTATATGCCATCCTGAGATTGGAGAAAGAATGGGGGCTTGTATCCTGACAAAACAGGTTGGGGGAGGTGGGGAGAAGAGAAATTCTGTTGATGAGCAATAAACGATTATTAGGGAGAATGAATGAATGGAGAACATAGCTTAACTGGTAAATAGTTTTCTCTGGAATTTGAATGAGTCTGAGAGACAGACATTATCTTATAAAAGGGTCTTTTCAGGTATGGTTAGTTCTTGGTCTTCTTTTCTGCAATAGATAAGAAGATAAGATCGAGGGAAATGAAAATAATTGTTCTCTTTGGTGGTCCAGACTTCAAGCAGCAAGAGGAACTCAGAGAACAAGGCTTTGTGAGAGATGGTGGGAGGTGGGGAAGGTCAGAGGGTCCATGAGGCTTCCTCAGCTCAGGATGTCAAAATGTCATATTTTGGGATATCAGTTTCTGAGGCCCAAATACCATCTGCACTGCGACCTGATCTGAGCCACCATCTTCAATCTGGGATAGATATTCCTCCAAATCTTCTTTCTTCTCTTCAGTCTATTTTCAACAGCTGCCAGAATTATCCTGTTAAAATGAAAGTTGGTCATGTAATTCCTCAGCTGGAATATCTGTGATAGATTGAATTATGGTCTACAATAGTCTCAGTATCCATACTTTTTAATGTATAACTTCATACCTCTCCCACTAGAAGTACACGGTGTGTTCCTGGTCCTTGACTTTGAACTTGGCCATGTGACTTGCATTGGCCAATGAGATGCAACACTAGTTAGAAGTTTTGACTACCTTTGATATTTGCACTTGCTGCTATCTACATCTAGCATTGCTATGAAAAGAACATACTCTGAGTAGCCCATGGGCCCAAGAAGTAGAAGAGATACATAGAATAGATCTGGACCCATTCTTTATATTGACAGAAGCTCATCTGGGCCCAGCTTAATTTTGCTGACAATCAGCCACACAAAGATGCATGAGTAAGAATCAACAATTGTTGCTTTAAGCAATCAGCTTTAGGGATGATTTATTACACTGAATTATTATGACAGTAGGTGATTGATAAACTCAACAATGCTCCATTCCTGTTTTTCCCAGAGTGAGCTGGTCTCTAATGTTTTACAACATCTTCTCCTGCTACCTCTTTAACCTTATCGCCTATTTATGTCTCTTTTACTTGCTTCATCTATCAACACTGATAACTATGCTTCTACTCAAACAGCTGCTTCTGTCTTGGGGCTTTGCATCTGTTATTCTCTGTGCTTGGAATTCTCTTCTTCCAGGTATATGCACAAGTCTCTCCCTCCGATTCTTTTTACTTTTATTCTAGTGTTAATTATCACTGCATCCTTTCCTGCCCAGACTACATAAGAATTTACATCTCCACGAAACATTTGTTTCCCCTTTCTTACTTCTTTCATTCTTCATTATTTATTACTATCTAGCACACTTGCTGCTTTGATTCTTGACTTTCCCTCCTGACCCATTAGAATGTAAGGTCCGTGATTGAAGGTCTATTTGTTCACTATTATAGCTCCAGTACCTAGAGCAGTAGCTGGTCAATAAGTACTAGTTATATGAGGGAATGTTTTTCCTTTCTAACTGGACCCAAGATTAAACACAAAATTTATTTATATTTCATACAGTCCTTATACAAATAGTCTGAAGGTAATTTTATACAATATTTTAAATAATTTTGCGCATGAAACAAAGTTTTGACTGTGTTTTAACTGCAACCTGTCACATGAGGTCAGGTGTAGATTTTTCCACTTGTGGTATCATGTCAATGTTACTTGATACTTGTGATATCATGTCAATATTATACTTTTTGATTTTGGAGCATTTCAGATTTTCAGATAAGGAATGCTCAATCTATATAAGTGAATTTACATACATTTCTTATTAATCTTCATAATGACACAATGAAAAGTAGCTAGCTTTATTTTTATTTTATTGATGAGATAGACTCAGAGAGATTAAGAAAAAGCACAAAGATTGCAGGACTAAGATGCTGAGCTGATACTTGAACCTGAAACGGCTTCATTGTCTGGAATAACACCCGAGATTTGTAGTCTCACAGCCACGGAGAACAAGGACGCACACACACACGAAGAGAGATTGAGAGCAGAAGTTTATAGGCTAAAGAAAGAGAGTAGCTCTCTGCTGCAGACAGGCGTCCTGGAAAAATGGGTCGCTAGATCTGTGGTGAAATGCAGGGGCTTTTATAGGTGAGCTGGTGGGGAGGCGGTGTCTGATTTACATAGCCCACAAAAGACTGGTTAGAGCAGGTGTGCCATTTGCATAGGGTGCAAATCTCTGGTAGCCCCCAACCTCATCGTTTATTATGCAGGTGGGTTTTCTGTTTGAACTGTGCCATGTTGCCCTTTCCTTTATTACTGTATACATGGTAACAAAAAAAGAGAAGATGGAGCCTCCACGTTGGACATGCGTGGCCCCAAGGTAGCCCTTTTCTATTGGCACAACTGCCGACATTCCACTATACGAGCTTCCAGCTTGCTTGTCTATGTTTCCAGATCAATTTTCAGGCTGCTCTTTGTTGGAAAAGAAATTATTTGGGGGGATGCTTTTTGTTAGAAGGGAAATTCTGCCAAGAACTCTGTTGCCCTCACTATCTGCCTAAATAATTTATTTCTGCCTCCTGTATCAAACCCAGAGAACTACGATTTCTCTCTCTGTGTGTGTGTGTGTGTGTGTGTGTGTGTGTGTGTTTTCACACTATGCCTCAATTGTTCTAATCAGGTCATATTCACCAATAGGCTTTTCTCTTCCTCTGTCATGCAGTTGTATTATTTGGTTGGACCTTTGTATGATTTGATTTCTTCCATCAGGCTGTAAACACCCTTGAGGACATGAAATGTGTCTTATTTATCTTTCCATTTTCTTTTACTACTCTCAAAGGAGTGAACATGATGTTTCATAAAGTAGACACATTCAGTTATCATTTATTCAGGAATAAATGCATTTTATGGCATATGGGTAAATATTTTGAAGATATAACATGTGATATACCTCTTGATTTGTCTTGATGGGAATTATTGTTCTGAAGACTTCAGGAATTAAAAGCAGTAGCAATCACAGCATCTTTTTCTTGCACCCTGGCCAAGAGTCACCACAAGTAAACATTATTTTTTTCTTTGCTCTTGTTTTATTACTCTGATGTTTTGTTTTGTTTTGCTTTAACTTTCCAGGAGTGTTGATTCAGTAGGCTGGTGGCTCCATGCTCTAGTGCAGTCCCTCGGTAAGTAAGCAACTGAATGAATTTATCACTAGGTATTAAAGTAGTCCTGCGGACAGAGAAACTTAATAAATACAAAGTGCCCCAATAAGTACATATTCCTGTTTATCATGAACTCAATATTAGTTGGTTAGATCATTATTAATAGGTGACCTTAATTATCAAATTTCTTGACATTTTGAACTGTGGAAAAAATATTGCATTGCATTTAGATTGTTGAATCTATGAACTAGACCCAGAAATTTATTCTCATTGTTCTGACTTTTCTTCTTTTATTCCCTCCAAACATCCAAATTTACTTTGGCATCTTCAGAATGTATGGCAAGACTATAGCACTTAAAAATGAATGCTTCATCTTGGATAATTCATTTTAGATGTTGGACTTTGCTTGCTGCAAAGAAGCTTTTTAAAGTGTGTTACATATCCATCTTGTACAATTTGATCTGCAGATAACTGTAATATGGGAAAGTATTGAAAGTGAATGTTTTAAAGAAATAATACCTTTTTTTGAACAAGACAAATTGTCTGTCCTTGAGGCTTTTTATCCATATGGCCTGTCAAAACACTTCAATATCTACTGACCTTTCAAAGTTCGTAGTTACGCTCTTTCAGAAAGCTTTTGAAATTATGTAATACCCTGTACTACATTTTACCTTTTGTGCTTGCAAATTATGTGTTTATTGCACTTTATTTTTCCTTTTATCTGTTTCAAATTATATAGTGAGATATTTAAAAAATTTAACCACTTGAAGAAAAAAATTCAAAAGATGTCAGTTATTTGGAAGGAAAAGCAAAGAGATATGTTTTTAAAAAATTTTTTTCTTGTCCATTTTCTCTAACTTCTTATTTATCTAGTTAGTGGAGGAATAGAGTCTTTATTGAGAAAGGTAATATCTGCAAAACCGAGCAATAATACTCTCTACAAAATGTTTTATTACTGTAAGTGAACTCAGGTGGAGGATACTCCGCTGTGTTTGAGATATGCTAAATTAATTGCACACCAATTAGTCTGTGATTTGGAGAAATCATTATTAGTTACAACACATTGCTTCTTCGATGAGAAGAATATGTGTGTGACATTTGCTGTCTGTATATCTCAGTAAGGACATGCATCATTGTACATTTGGCAGAACCTAGAAGAAATGATACATTTTAAAGCATTTCTATAATGGGACATTATAAATGTCTTCAGGTGCCTGTCTTTGGAAATTCTACCTGCTTACTTTAGCTGATTTCTTTGCATATAGCACCCCCTGCTTTCAGTAAATGAAAAATACGTACAAAAGAACTTCAGTGAAGCTTTGTTTATGTAATAATTCTGATTTTTATTTCATATCTCCTGTGTGAAACACAAGCTGAAAGAAACGGAGAGTTAAAGTGCTGACAATAAAGATGATACACAGAGAACTCCCAGAGATAAAGCAAACAGGGGAAAAAGAAGAGGCATACCACAAGGTTATGCATGCTTTGTGTGTCTTCATTGAACTAAACTGGTTGGCACGTAGCTGGTCAGGTAAATCTAAAATGTGGTCACTGGAAAAATTGGCTGAATGCAGAATTCAATCATGGTGCCTCTTTGCAGCCTTGCATGTCATCAAATTCACTGACTGAAATGATAGCCTTTGTTCCCCTCTCCAACCCAGAGTGACAGACAGCTGCAATTAGTAGCTGTGGGTGAAAGAATATGGGATTAAAAAATCAATGATTCCAGAAGAAAAGATTGGTGCTGACACTTTCTTTAATGTCAGGGGACCTGCAAAAGTGGAGCAATATGTGAGAAGGCTATGATCTTACTTTTGATTTTCTTTAAAGGCAGATTTTACAATGATTCTAAAAGGGAAGAAAATAAAAGTATACAAAGAGAGAGAAAAGTCGAATAAAGGAGATAGACATCGGGGTAACTGTATACTTATCTAGGCAGTAGGCAAAGCTTTACCTCTATTCTCCCCACCTTCAACAATTTGAGTGGTATTGATTGTTCTCTTTCTGTCCTTAGCCCAAGTTAAGGGACACTAGAGGACTAGGACAGCACAATTGGGGGATGTGGTTGGATGTAGCAGAGGGACACAGTACAGCCTCCTGTTCATTGCCCATCTTGTGTAATTATCTTACCAGGCTTCTCCTGAGCAGGACACATAGAGGATAATATGTCAAATATGGAGGCAAGAAACAAGTGGTAAATAGGTAACCAGAGATAGAAGTGTAGCAAAGAAAAAGACAGAATGAAGAAAAAAAAAATAGGGCTAGAGATGTAAGAAGAAACAGAGAAAAGATGAAGTAAGTATTTGAGACACAAAGGAACTGTAGGTCTGGAGAAAGTGTAGTGCTTTAAGAGCAAAGCTTTCGGGATGAATGCTTTGCCAGTCAGCGTGGTTTTCTCAGCAATATTCAGTCATTAGCTCTGCTTGGCAGTACCAAGCAGCCATATGTAAAACAATGAGTCCAAATAGAAATTAAATTTTTGTTTGACATCATTGCTAGCAAGAAATTGTCAAAGGGAAACCAAGAAAAGTGCATGTAATCATCATTCTTGAATTCTTTTCTGCAGTGCTGGTTGCTTAACAGTTTCAAAGCAGTTCACAATGATAATTCTTCAAACGTGTTTTCCTCCCTCTTACATGTTAACATATCTTTCCACTAAATTAGTTTATTTAATTGCCTTATTAAATACCATTCCTTCAGAATCCTTATGAAAGCCCACATGAATACCTCGGCATGGAAAGCTCCCTTTTTGTTCCACAATATACCTGAAACTCAGGTACAATGAGTTCTTGCATCTATCATTCTGATTCACAGTCATTCATTTTACTAAATAGTGAGTTTTCAAGGATAATGTCTAAGTCTTATTCTGCTTTTTGTCCTCATGACTGGGATACAGTAAGCATTTAATCTATACAGCTTCCTTTCTCAATATCAGGCAACACTCTCAATTACTAAACTCCTAAAAACAACCTAAGAAAAGATTACATTTAACGTTTTAGGTTTTGCCCTCAGGTTTATCTGGCTCTTCTCCTCCCTACTTCTCTACTGTGACTTGCCATCTTATAGGTCATTATCTTATATTTTCACCATGGCCAGGTAAGAAATGAATTAAATTTTAACTGTGATGAACTGCTAGTGATAGAATAAAAGGTCGTTTTAAAGTTAAATGCTAATATTATCTTTTCTCACGATTGGGCACATTGGGTTGACTAAATTTTTATCTAAGATGTTGATCATTATTAGTTATTTGGAAACAATGCATAGCTATTCATTCTGCAATTGATGAGACAGTAAATCCTTTAATAAAAAGGCTTCAAGCCTGACCATTAAAAAGATACTTAGCTTGAACTCCATTAGCAGTAATGAATGTGTTACTTGACACATGCAACTTTCAAATGCATGCTCATATTTCACAAGCCAAATAGTTCTACACATTGGTCACAGCGAATGAAATGTATTGCCTGCCAGTTTAACCCAAGGAGACAAAATAAAAATTACCTTTACTTTTCAGTCTGTTGAAAGAATGTGGATCCTATTTATTTACTTTTAAAATATTATATTATAATATTTGTCAATTTATATTATCATTTTGAAAAGTTAATTTTAGCTACTATTGTCTGCCTGTGTTTGCTAGATGAAGAGCGATGTGATTTGAAACTGAGTTTTAGGAATAGGAAGTGACCTGTTCGAGGACATATATCAGTCATACTTAGTCACACTTCCTTTCTTGGCAGAATTTAAAGCTTGATTTCAAAGTCAATACTTTCCTCCACTGTATTCGTGGGCATAGTTTCTTCTTTGTGGAGTACAAAATGTGCTTATAAAGTTCTAAGGCAAGAACTCAAATGCTAGTGCAGAACCTGAAGGGGCATTAGACAAGAGAGTGGGTCACAGTGAGAGAACGTGAGAGCTGTGAATCTACCTCAGTGATGACAGAAACTGAGAGAGAGAAGGAGGTTGCCCACAATCTGTGTGGAGAGAAGTAAGAGGGTTATGATAACATTCTGAGTTCTCGCATGATTTTGGAGCATGCAAAGGAACAATGGACTTTGACTAGCTCCAGATGAATAGGCTGAGGAAATTAATGATTAAAAACTAAAATTACTATTTGTATTAGTCTGTGTGGCATTTCTATGAAGTAAATACCTGAGACATGGTAATTTATAAAGAAAAGAAGCTTATTTAGCTTGTGGTTCTGCAGGCTGTACAAGAAACATTGCTCCAGCATCTGCTTCTTGTGAGGGCTTCAGGAAGCTTTCAATCATGGTGGAAGGGGAGAGGAAGCCAGCTTGTCACATGAAAAGAGAGAGAGAGAGAGCAGGAGAGAAAGGATATGCCAGACTTTTTTTTTTTTTTTTTTTTTTTTTGAGACAGAATCTTGCTGTCACCCAGGCTGGAGTGCAGTGGCGCAGTCTCGGCTTACTGCAAGCTCTGCCTCCCGAGTTCACGCCATTCTCCTACCTCAGCCTCCCGAGTAGCTGGGACTACAGGCGCCCGCCACCATGCCCATGCCAGGCTTTTTTAAACAACCAGCTGTCACATGAATTAATAGAGCAAGAACTCATTCATCGACTCAAAGAAGGTGCTAAGCCATTCATGAGAGATTCACTCCCATAACCCAAACACCTTTCACTAGGTACCACCTCCAACACTGGGGGTCAAGTTTCAACGTGAGATTTGGAGGGGACAAATATTCAAACAATATCACTATTCTATCAGATTGCAGCTAACATAGACATGACCACAAAATGGAAATTACAGTTTCACTCTCTTATTTTCTATACAGAAAATAATTGGTATATAAAAAACAACCTATCTATGGTAGAATATAGTTTATTTTCATTAGGAAGAATAGACAAGTTAAGGACAATTTTTTTTCCAGTTATATTGGGGTATAATTGACAAATAAAAATTGTACACATTCAATGTGATAATTTGATATACATATACACATACATTGTGAAATGAGGACCACAATGAAGTTAGTCAACATATCTGTAAACTCACATAGCTACCATTGTGTTTGTGTGTCAGGAACACTTAAGGTCTACTCTGATAGCAATTTTCAAGTATATGATACTATTTTAACTATAGTCACCATGCTGTACATTAAATGTCCAGAACTCATAACTGAAAGTTTGTACCATTTGACCAATATGTTCCCATTTCCCCCACATCTCAGGCCCTGCTACCAGCATTTTCCCTTCTGTTTTGAGAAGTTGGTCATTTTAGAGTCCACATATCATTAAGGTCCTATTAAGATGCTCTTGAGAGTTGACCGGCATGTGCTCCCAGTCCGAGGCTGGGCAAAGTTTCACTGGGCACCCCTGGTTCACCCAAGTGTCAAGGGTATAGGTTATAGAAGTGTTGGGTGAGGGGAAATGTTATTCAAATTTTTTTTAATGTTTAGGAATTATTTTTCTCTCCTAAGGCACCAGAAAATAATGCTCTACATTTCCTAAAGTTTGCAGAATTAGGAAAGGATTTCCTCTTCACCTCAAGTATAATTTGGATAGAAGCAGATCCATATATCTTTATAATTCTTTGCATACGTACTGCTCAGTTCTCTACAGTGAGAAGCATCTTTTGCGATTAAGTCCCAAAGAAAACTACTAGCCAGCATTCACACCAGCAAAGTTGTTGTTGGTTGTGGGAGGTTCTTAACCTCTCTGTAATCAGCAGAAATTACTGTGTGTCATTCCCTCATATCTTCCGTGAATCACCACTGTCTCCTCTTCTGAAACAAGCCTTTTCCCAGAAAATGAAGCATATTTTGCACAAAGATGCTATGACTCCTTCTCTTTTATCTCTCTGAAGTTTGAGTAAGTAATGAGGGGAACTGTTACCATGGCTACAATGCAAGTAAACACAGAGAACGGACTCAGTGAGGTAGAAATGACAGGAACTCTGATCTAGAATCTGTGATCATCAGGTGGGAGACCTGGGTCTCACCAGAATGTGCTCTGTGCTTTAGAAAAGCAGATTTCCAAAAGTTCAAAGAGAAGACTTCAGAATACAGGTGGCAGATTTAAACATGCATCTAATCTCTTCCCTCTACAAACCCCACTAAAACTTCAATAAATGAATTTTTTTAAGTAGACATAAACCTGCAAGAATGGAGGGAACAGAGAAGAGGCAACACCATCAAATGTTTAGATTCTGAAAAGCAGATATACAAGTTCTAACTGACCTATCAGGAAAGAACAAAACAAAGCAAAACAAAAGCAAAAAGCCAAATCCTAAATCAGCAATGACAAAAGCCAAGAGACAACCCAATCCATACACAGAATTTCCAGGAGGTTCAGGAACAGGGGACATTGAGAATCACAGAATAACTGGGAGGAAGAATTAAACTAAAGAGAATCAGTTGGAAGTTATTTAAGAAACTAGATGCCTAGAATTCTTTCCAACACCTTGACTAACTGACCGCCTGGTTTTATCTCAGCAGACATTTGCACATCATTCTCTGGAGAGGCAAAAACTGAGGTTTTGTGGGCTATGAAAACCCTTAGTGACTGAGGGTGGGAATACCATCAAAAAACAGAAAAGTAAACGTATGCAGACTGGATGCTGAATGCTGAGACCTCTTCCACCTCCTCTCTGACTTGCCTATTGCCTTACAGGGCTCGAAAAACATTGGCTGCCAATTACCCTTGTGACCCTGAAAATCGGAGACAAGTTTCAGTTAATTTTGAAAGTTTATTTTGCCAATGTTGAGGACACATGCCCATGACATAGGCTAAGGAAGTTCTGATGACATGTGCCCAAGATGGTTAGAGTGAGACAGGAGAAAGGAAGAAACTGGTGAGGCAGATTCTTAAGGTGAGTCCTTGGTTAAATTCTTTCAAACAAAAGAAAAGCCTGAAAAATCAAGTTGCAGGCACAGATAAGGGAACTTAACCAGAGGCTTGCCTAAGATATCCCCACAGCCACACAGATAAGAAAGACTACATAAGAGACTTGCCCAGGCATCCCTGCAAGGGAAAATTCAACCCCCTGACACATGCGCAGTAAGGGTAACAAAACAACATGGAGTAACTCAAGCTAAGAGCCCAAGCAGGAAGAGGATGGGGTGGAATTACCAGAAATGCACACCTTATGCAAATAAGATGTCCAGCTCCCTATTGATTTCTTACAAAAGCCTCTGTATCCAAACTGTGAATCGGCAACCGTTTTTCCGGGACCCCTCTCTGTACCAGAGAGCTATTCTCTTTCTTTCACCTATTAAATTTCTGCTTTAAACTTCACCCTTTGTGAATTTGTCTCCTCGATCTTTATGGCTGTGAGACAAGAAACCTCGGGCATCACCCCAGACAATGAGGTTGCTTTAAGAGCGTTTTATGGAGACATGAGACATCAATCAACATATGTAAGATAAACACTGGTTCCGTCCAGAAAAGGCTGGACAACTTGAAGCAAAGGTGGGATAACTCGAAGCAGAGAGGGGGCTTCTAAATCATAGGTAGATAAGAGATGAACAGTTGCATTCTTTTGAGTTTCAGATTAGCCTCTCCAAAGGAGGCAATCAGATATGCATTTATCTCAGTGAGCAGAGGGGTGACTTTGAATAGAATGGGAGGCAGATTTGCTGTAAGCAGATCCTAGCTTGACTCTTCCCTTTAACTTAGTGATTTTGGAGCCCCAAGATTTATTTTTCTTTCACACCCTGCAAGCAAGAGAAAAGAATATTTTCTGTGAGAATCTAACAACTTCAAGAAGAAATACTTGACCATACTACCTTGACCTTTCTTCAACAAATGGCCCACCCATGTCAACAAATGCCTCCCAGTGATGTCTTTAGATATAAGCACAATCTACAGGTTCAAAGTTGCCAATCAGCTTTCCAGTTCCTCGTTGTTTAACAGGAGTTGATACTTAAGGATCACTGGATTTCTGAGCAACATTTTTTAACATGTGATACAGAAACCAAGGCAAATGAAGAGATAAAGAATCTTAGAGGAAACAGACATGATGCAGGGAGAAAAAAAAATTAATATGTTATTACTGACCTCAGATATATAAAGATATTTTATCCAAGAAAGAAAAATTGATATAATAGAGAATCATTCAAAGAAAAAAGATGAGCTCTTGCAATTAAAAACATGAGAATAGAAATTGAAAATTGAAGAGCTACATGATAAAATTTGTGAAAGTCTCTTAGAACATAAAGTGAAAAGTCAGAAAAGAAGAAAAGAAAATTCTCAAAGAAATAACTTGGGGAAATTTCCCTCATCTTGAGGATGTAATCTGCTACATTACAAGAATCCATGGAGGTCCCAGCGTAAAGAAAGAAAGGCAACTTATAACAAGGCACATCATTTTGATAATTCAGAGCAATGATGTAGCATGGGGTATGTTACAAATACCCAGAGGTACAAGTCAAAAACAAAAAGAAAGGAATCAAAATGGTTTCAGACTTTTTGAAACCAAAGGTGAGTGAGAGAAGACAATTGAAAAGTACCTCCAAAATTTTGATAGAAAATGATTTTTAGTGCACAGCTCTATGTCTAAGCCATCAATTAGAGAGTAGAATAAAGACATTTTCATATATGTATAATTTCAAAATATTTATCTCCGTTTGTCAAAAAACGGTTAGAAGATATGTTCCACAAAAAGATGGAGAATATCGAGAAAAATACTGGATTATCGGAAAAGAGGAGCACAGAACCTGGGAAGAAATTAAAGTATCCTCCTCAAGGGTAATGTTAAGGCAATTGAAGAATGATAAGTGAGAGCCTAGTGTTAAGCGGTTGACTCAAGGTAAATATATTAAGGTCATCAACACCATGTCTCTGTCGTTTTCTGCTTTTTTCTTTGGATGAAGCCATAAGTGAATGTGGTCCAATGACAGGGAGTGAGAAAGAAAGAGATCTAATAAAGACATATACATAAGACCTATCAAATGGCAGAAATATATACACCAACTAAGAGAAAAACAAAGAGAGTTTTTAGCGTTACAGCAAGGAGTGTCCCAGAAAGAAAGTTGTTCAGTAAGACTAGAGAATAGACAGTCCAAATAGAAGAAGAAGACTCCAGGAGAAATGGCTCCAAAAATACTTTGAAACTGTCAGACTGCAGATCATAATATTGGAAAAGTTATGATGAGAAGCTATTGGAAGTTGTGGAAGAAAATAGCAATAGGTACAAAACTATACACATTTATTTTAAAAAGGGTAATCATTAACCTCAGAAAAAAGAGAAAAATTAGTAGTAACAGTACACAATATTCAGTGTGATTTCATACTCATAACATAGTAAATTAAAATTTAATATTGTTGAAATAAAATCTGTCACTCAGCAACAATAAAAACAAGGCATAAGGAAATAAAAAAGGAATGGCAGCATTAGAGAATTAAATCCTTCTGTACCAAAATAAGAAGTCAATGTTTAATGTCTAAAATAGATAAATAAAAAATAGTTGTCAATTCTTATTAATAACAATTCTTTAATGATGCCTAAACACCGGATTGAACAGCTAACAGGGTGCAGAGTTGTCACTTCTGCAGAGAGGACTCTAAGCACTAAGAGGGTACTGGGCGTGAAACCACTGTTATTGAAGTGAACAGAAGTGTATGCTGGTGCCAACTCATACCAGCTCCCCTGGACCAATTGTTCTCATCTCCTTCCTACGCCCTGTTCAGTGACGCAGTGCTGGCCATCTGAGCTTGGACATAGTGGGAGTATTTATGTCAAGGAATTTAAGAAATGCTACCCATCTGTAGTTTCCCCAGCCTTGGAGAACTGGTTATAATGAACATCTACTACTACTACTACTGCCACCACCACCACCACCACCACTACTACTACTGTTCATTGGCTCTATCTCTACTTGACTTTTTTTCATAACTTCATACAACATGTGTAGCTCAATCAATAATAAAAATAAATAATTTTATAATAATAAATCATTAAAACATTCCAGGAAATATATTTATGATGCTATGTTCTGTGTGTCTTAAAAATATTGATAAGTCAGGAATACCTGAAGGCTGTAAAAGTCATGCTAATATAATCACGAATTATTCCAGTGAAGAAGAAAAAAATAAGGCACTTAAATTAATGCAAATGAGAGAGAGCTGTATGATAAACTCAGAATGTTTAATTGTCTATACAAATGTTGGAAAGATGGCTGTAAGATCAAGTATGATTACACAAAAGGGCCACAGTGTCAAGAGAAATAAACAAGCTTAAAATCAACTCAGACTTATTTAAAAATTTAAGGATAACACAAATCTTTTTAAAGCTATTTATGAACTGGGAAAATAAACAAAAGAGAGTAGGATGTCTTTTTTGAAAAGATAATTAGTGTGAACATATGATAGAGAAAAGAGCAAAACTGTTCAGCTCCTCCTTTACTAAGGTATAATCTCTATCAAGGATAAGGTCAAAATCCCACTTTGGGAATGTTCAGCATGTCTTGCAGAAGCTAAGGAGATGTGACACTGTTATGTCCTGCCTGACAACCTGAGAACTAGGCATAGATGCTCCTACCCAAACTCTAAAATTAGTGTGTTGACTAAGACATATGTTAGAGAAAATTTCCTCCTACCTTTCCACTGACCTTTCCTCCTTACTCGATTTCCTCTCTATAAATCCCAGATCATCTAGACTTTATTAGATGATCTGTTACACGGGTAATGCCCCTGAGCCAGCATCAACATTCTGGCAAGCATCCCATATTATGGAGATTCAGTAAGAAACCACGAAAAAGATGAAATGATCAAAGAGTAAATAAGTGTAATTCTGTTCCTAATTAATAAACAGAAGATATAAGAGTCTGAGGCAACAGTAAAGATGAATTATTGAAAACAGCTCTTTTGATTCCGGAAAGCCAATGCTTAAATTAATGAACCTCCAATACATCCCTAATTCTGATTGCACGACTTTAACATTTAACACTTTAACAATATTTAATTCACATTTATCTCTTTTCTCTGTGAGAATCCATGTCTAGAGAGAATTTCAGTATAATAATCAATGTTGGTGGAAAATTATCTGATAGTGATATTCTGCTTTTCTCCAAAAATAATATTTGAAACTCTTGTCTTCCTATGTAATGAACTCAATAAACATTGCAAAAGACATGGAATAGAGAAAATGACCTCTTGTCTTTACAGTTTAAGTCAATTACATATGAATTCCAAAGGTATTCTTGTGAAACTATGAAGAAGTCACACTTTTCTGTCTCCTGCAGTTCTATGAAGACATTTTATGATTAGGAAGTATCGTTGCTAAAACAGATAAGACACATTCACATTTAAAAAAAAAAATTTGTGTATATTGCTTTTTCTCACTGAACTATTTAAAATTTTTGTTGATTTGCCTACAAATAATTTACACAGTAATTCAAAACTTCACCTCATTTTTCCTTACCATAACTCCATGCTATAAAGAGGTAATTTACATCTCTAGCCACTTTGCTTGCCTTGGGTCTTCTGAAAGATAGCTAGTGAAGGATGGAGAATAGGCTCAAAGAAAGCTGAAGGAAGCTCTGGATACTAGTCACTATCATTCTTTGTCATAACTTTATTAAGATATTTATTATGAAAACAAAGGTCTTTAAGATAAGAGGGAAGTAATGAGCCTGTTAAAATCCTTTAAAATGCATCTGTTAAATGTTTATCCCAATCATAATACTACTATAATCCCATGTCAAGCAACATGATAATAAAACAGAAATATAAATCTTCCTTCCTTCCCCCCCCCCTCCCTCCCTCCCTCCCTCCCTCCTCCCTCCCTTCCTTCCTTCCTTCCTTCCTTCCTTCCTTCCTTCCTTCTTCCTTCCTTCCTTCCTTCCTTCCTTCCTTCCTTCTTTTTTCGATGGATTCTCACTTTGTCACCCAGGGTGGAGTACAGTGGCACCATCTCGGCTCACAGCAACCTTTGCTTCCCTTGGGTTCAAGCAATTCTCCTGCCTCATCCTCCTGAGAGGCTGGGATTATAGACGCATGCTACCACATCTGGCTACTTTTTGTATTTTTAGTAGAGACAGGGTTTCACCATGCTGGCCAGGCTGGTCTCGAACTGCTGACCTCAAGTGATCTGCCAGCCTCGACCTCCCAAAGTTCTGGGATTACAAGCATGAGCCACCACACCGGGCCCAGACTTTTCTTTCAGGGAGCTCAAAATCTAGGTCAAATTTCTTCAAGCATAGGGAAACTGTTATGATTATATAATATGAATAAGTGTAAGGGAGAGGAAATAAAAGGAAAAAGAATCTTAAGTACTTGTTTGTGCTTAAAGAGAACCAATTGTCAAGTTTGACCAACCTGAATTTAATCACTCCTATGGGTCACTTCCCACTAATTCCAGTCTTTTAGGAGTAAGAATATTTTCTGTAGATGAAATGACTTTATCTTTCTTGGCAACACAGGTACCTTATTTCATGTTTTTGGAAACATTCAGTTCATTAAGGAGGAGACAAAGACAAATATCACTGGCCTGAAATTGTTACTTCAGAATCATATGGTACGAAATTAAAAACATGCATTGACTGAAAATTGTAAATATGCCAACTATTGAATGGAAAATATTGTCTTTAAAATAGTAGTTTCTGCTAACTTAATGGGACATTAGAAAATGATGTCACAACTGTCTAAAATGTCATATTATAGATTGTGTGTTTCTGTTATAGATGTTACAGGCTACACGGAGACTAAGCAATGTTTTATGAGAAATCTCATGGTACAGACGGGAAACCAATACAGTATAAGCTGTAGTTTAGAGAGGAAGTCAACTGTGGGGAGAAAACAAAGACTTGTGAGTGAGAAAAGGGTGGTCAATAGGCTAGTCTCATGAATTAACTAGCTGTATAAATTTTATCAATGTGGTCAACTTTTCTAAATTTCAGATTTCTTATCCATAAAACAGGACAATTACTTCTGAACCACATGTGACTTTGGGTGAGAATGAAGCCACCAGTGGAGCACCTGACATTGGGTCCAGAATATCGTAGAGACTTGTGTTAGCTCCCCTTCCTAACTTAATAACAGGGACTTTTTGATCTTGAATATAACAATACAGATATGCATATTATACTTCTCTATTAACTCCAATAATATTTATCTATTTCCCATTAATTGTGTTTGCAATGGAATGAGGCTAAAATTGGACAGAGAGAAAATGCTTTTGACAATTTTTCAATTAAAACGGTACTCCTCCAAGAGAAATACAAATCACTTTGGATCCAGTCTAGTCATACATAATATGTGACAATTTTATATCATTCACTTTTTATTACTCATTTTAATGTATACTTTTTTTTGAGAGATCCTCATTCTGTCACTCCAGCTTGAGTGCAGTGGTGCAATCATAGCTCACTGTGATCTTGACCTCCCAGACTCAAGTGATCCTCCCACTTCAGCCTCCCAAGTAGCTAGGACTACAAGCAGGCATCACCACACCTGGCTAATTTTTTTGATTTTGGTAGAGACAAGGTCTCACTATGTTGTCCAGGCTGCTCTTGAACTCCTGGGCGCAAGGAATGCTCCCTCTTTGGCTTCCCAAAGTGCTGGGATTACAGGTGTGAGCCACCATGTCTGGCCTGATATTATTTTCTAACTTACATACTTTATTTCTACAAATAATAATTTATTTATATTACTAGTGATTGTTTGAGTTTATTAAAACCATGAACCTTTACAGAAAAATAACCATACATCTGCATTTTTAAAAATGTTAGAATAGTTAATATTTAAAAATTCTTGCTATGTATATAACTGTGTTGGGCAGAAAAATGGCCCCAACAAAAACGCCAAGTCCTAATCTCTGTCACTTGTTATGTTGCATGGCAATAGGAAATTAATGTTGCTAATTACCTGACCTTAACAAAGGAAGATTTTCCTGGATGATCTGGGTGGACCCAATGTAATCATTACAAGTGTCTTTTTTTTCTTTAATCATACTTTAAGTTCTGGGGTGCAAGTACAGAATGTGCAGGGTTGTTACATAGGTATACATGTGCCATGGTGGTTTGCTGCACCCATCATTCCGTCATCTACATTACATATTTCTCCTAATGCTATTCCTCCCCTAGGCCCCCACCCCCCAAAGGCCCCAGTGTGTGATGTTCCCCTCCCTGTGTCCATGTGTTCTCACTATTCAACTCCCACTTGTGAGTGCGAACATGTGGTGTTTGGTTTTCTGATCTTGTGATAGTTTGCTGAGAATGATGGTTTCCATCTTCATCCATGTCCCTGCAAAGGACATGAACTCATTCTTTTTTATGGTTGCATAGTATTCCATGGTGTATATGTGCCACATTTTCTTTATCCAGTCTATCATTGATGGGCATTTGGATTGGTTCCAAGTCTTTGCAATTGTGAACAGTGCCTCAATAAACATACGTGTGCATGTGTCTTTATAGCAGAATGATTTATAATCTCATTACTTTGGGTATATACTCAAATATAATATAATACTTTCGGTATATACCCAAAGTAATGGGATTGCTGGGTCAAATGGTATTTCTAGTTGTAGATCCTTGAGGAATCACCACTCTGTCTTCCACAATGGTTGAAGTCATTTACAATCCCACCAACAGTGTAAAAGCATTCCTACTTTTCCACATCCTCTCCAGCATCTGGTATTTTCTGACTTTTTGATGATCAACATTCTAACTGGCACGAGATGGTATCATGCCATTGTGGTTTTGATTTTCATTTCTCTAATGGCCAGTGATGATGAGCTTTATTTCAGATGTTTGTTGGCTGCATAAATGTCTTCTGTGGAGAAGTGTCTGTTCACATGCTTCACCCAATTTTGATGGGGTTGTTTCTTTTTTTCTTTTAAATTAGTTTAAGTTCTTTGTGGATTCTGTGCTGCTGCCTTTTGTCAGATGAGTAGATTGCAAAAATTTTCCCCCATTTTGTAGGTTAACTGCTCACTCTGATGACAGTTTCTTTTGCTGTGCAGAAGCTCTTTAGTTTAATTAGATCCCATTTGTCACTTTTGTCTTTTGTTGCCATTGCTTTTGGTGTTTTAGTCATGAAGTCTTTGCCCATGCCTATGTCCTGAATGGTATTGCCTAGGTTTTCTTCAAGGGTTTTTATGGTTTTAAGGGTTATGTTTAAGTCTTTAATACAGCTTGAGTTAATTTTTGTATAAGGTGTAAAGAAGGGATCCAGTTTCAGCTTTCTGCATATGGCTAGCCAGTTTTGCCAACACCATTTATTAAATAGGGAATCCTTTCCCCATTGCTTGTTTTTGTCATGTTTGTCAAAGATCAGAGGGTTGTAGATGTGTGATGTTATTTCTGAAGCGTCTGTTCTGTTCCATTGTTCTATGTGCCTGTTTTTGTACCAGTACCATGCTGTTTTGGTTACTGTAACCTCATAGTATAGTTTGAAGTCAGGTAGCATGATGCCTCCAGCTTTGTTCTTTTTGCTTAGGATTGTCTTGTCTTTATGGACTCCTTTTTCATTCCACATGAAGTTTAAAGTAGTTTTTTCCAGTTCTATGAAGAAGAAAGTCAGTGGTAGCTTGATGGGGATAGCATTAAATCTAAAAATTACTTTGGGCATTATGGCCATTTTCATGATATTGATTCTTCCTACCCATGAGCATGGAATGTTTTTCCATATGTTTGTGTCCTGTCTTATTTCATTGAGCAGTGGTTTGTAGTTCTCCTTGAAAAGGTTCTTCACATCCCTTGTAAGTTGTATTGCTAGGTGTTTTATTCTCTTAGTAGCAATTGTGAATGGCTGTCTGCCTGTTATTGGTGTATAGGAATGCTTGTGATTTTTGCACATTGATTTTGTATCCTGAGACTTTGCTGAAGTTGCTTATCAGCTTACGGAAATTTTGGGCTGAGACAATGGGGTTTTCTAAATATACAATCATGTCATCTGCAAACAGAGAAAATTTGACTTCCTCTTTTCCTATTTGAATACCCTTTATGTCTTTCTCTTGCTTGATTGCCCTGACCAGAACTTCCAATACTATGTAGAGTAGGAGTGGTGAAAGAAGGCATCCTTGTCTTGTGCCAGTTTTCAAAGGGAATGCTTCCAGTTTCTGCCCATTCAGTATGATATTGGCTGTGGGTTTGTCATAAATAGCTCTTATTATTTTGAGATATGTTCCATCAATACCTAGTTTATTGACAGTGTTTAGCATGAAGGGGTGTTGAATTTTGTTGAAGGCCTTTCTGTATCTATTGAGATAATCATATGGTTTTTGGCATTGGTTCTGTTTATGTGATGGAGTATGTTTATTGATTTGCATATGTTGAATCAGCCTTGCATCCCGGGGATGAAGCTGACTTGATCGTGTTGGATAAGATTTTTGATGTGCTGCTGGATTTGATTTGTGGGTATTTTATTGAGGATTTTCACATCAATGTTCATCAGGAATACTGGTCTGAAATTTTCTTTTTTTGTTGTGTCTCTGCCAGGTTTTGGTATTAGGATGATGCTTGCCACATAAAATGAGTTAGGGAGGATTCCCTCCTTTTCTATTGTTTGGAATCGTTTCAGAAGGAATGGTACCAGCTCCTCTTTGTACCTTTAGTAGAATTTGTCTGTGAATCTGTCTGGTCCTGGACTTTGTTTGGTTGGTATACTATGAATTGCTGCCTCAATTTCAGAATTTGTTATTGGTCTATTCAGGGATTTGACTTCTTCCTGGTTCAGTCTTGGGAGGGTGTATGTGTCCAGGAATGTATCCATTTCTTCTAGGTTTTCTAGTTTATTTGCGTAGAGGTGTTTATAGTATTCTCTGATGGTAGTTTGTATTTCTGTGGGATTGGTGGTGATATTCCCATTATTATTTTTATTGTATCTATTTGATTCTTCTATCTTTTCTTCTTCATTAGTATGGCTAGCAGTCTATCTTTTTTATTCATCTTTTCAAAAAACCAGCTCCTGGATTCATTGATTTTTTGAAGAGTTTTTCGTGTCTCTATCTCCTTCGGTTCTTTTCTGATCTTAGTTATTTCTTGCCTTCTGCTAGCTTTTGAATTTGTTTGCTCCTACTTCTCTACTTCTTTTAAATGTAATGTTAGGGTGTTGATTTTAGATATTTCCTACTTTCTCTTGTGGGCATTTAGTGCCATATATTTCCCTCAACACACTGCTTTAAATGTGTCCCAGAGATTCTGGTACACTCTGTCTTTGTTCTCATTGGTTTCAAAGAACATCTTTATTTCTGCCTTCATTTCGTTATTTACCCAGTAGTCATTCAGGAGCAGGTTTTTCAGTTTCCATGTAGTTGTTAGATTCTGAGTCAGTTTCTTAATCCTGACTTCTAATTTGATTGCATTGTAGTCTGAGAGACTGTTATGATTTCTGTTCTTTTGCATTTGCAGAGGAGTGTTTAACTTCTGATTGTATGGTCAGTTTTAGAATAAGTGTGATGTGGTGCTGAGAAGAAAGAATATTCTGTTGATTTGGGGTGGAGCATTCTGTAGATGTCTATTAGTTCCACTTGTTCCAGAGCTGAGTTCATGTCCTGGATATCCTTGGTAATTTTCTGTCTTGATCTTTCTAATATTGATAGTGGGCTGTTAAAAGTTTCCCACTATTATTGTGGGGGAGTCTAAGTCCCTTTGTAGGCCTCTAAGAACTTGCTTCATGAATCTGGGTGCTCCTGTATTGGGTGCATATATACCTAGGACAGTTAACTCTTCTTGTTGCATTGATCCCTTGATCCCTTTACCATTATGTAATATTCTTCTTTGTCTCTTTTGATGTTTGTTGGTTTAAAGTCTGCTTTATCAGAGACTAGGACTGCAACCCCTGCTTTTTTAAAAATTTCTATTTACTTGGTAAATATTCCTCCATACCTTTTATTTTGAGCCTATGTGTGTCTTTGCACATGAGATGGGTCTCCTGAATACAGCACACTGATGGGTCTTGACTCTTTACCCAATTTGCCAGTCTGTGTCTTAATTGGAGCATTTAGCCCATCTATGCTTAAAGTTAATATTGTTATGTGTGAATTTGATCCTGCCATTATGATACTAGCTGGACATTTTGCCCATTACTTGGTGCAGTTTCTTCATGGTATAGATGGTCTTTACAATGTTGTATGCTTTTGCAGTGGCTGGTATCAGTTGTTCCTTTCCATGTTTAGTGCTTCCTTCAGGAGCTCTTGTAAGGCAGGCTTGGTGGTGACAAAATCTCTTAGCTTTTGCTTGTCTTTAAAGGATTTTATTTCTCCTTCACTTATGAAGCTTAGTTTGGCTGGATATGAAATTCTGGGTTGAAAATTATTTTCTTCAAGAATTTTATATATTGGCCCCCATTCTCTTCTGGCTTGTAGGGTTTTTGCTGAGAGATCTGCTGTTAGTCTGATGGGTTTCCCTTTGTGGGTAACCCGACTTTTCTCGCTAGCTACCCTTAATATTTTTACCTTCATTTCAACCTTGGTGAATCTGGTGATTATGTGTCTTGGGGTTGCTCTTCTCAAGGAGTGTCTTTGTGATGGTCCCTGTATTTCCTGAATTTGAATGTTAACCTTCCTTGCTAAGTTGGGGAAGTTCTCCTGGTTAATATGGTGAAGAGTGTTTTCCAACTTGGTTCCATTCTCCCCGTCACTTTCAGGTACACCAAACATAGATTTGGTCTTTTCACATAGTCCAATATTTCTTGGAGGCTTTGTTTGTCTCTTCACTCTTTTTTCTCTAATCTTGTCTTCTTGCTTTATTTTATTGAGTTGATCTTCAATCCCTGATATCCTTTCTTCTGCTTGATGGATTCAACTATTGATACTTATGTATGCTTCACAAAGTTCTCATGCTGTGTTTTTCAGCTCCATTAAGTCATTTATGTTCTGCTCTAAACTGGTTATTCTAGTGAGCAATTCCTCTAACCTTTTTTCAAGGCTCTTAGTTTCCTTGCATTGAGTTAGAACATGCTCCTTTAGCTCAGAGGAGTTTGTTATTACCCACCTTCTGAAGCCTACTTCTGTCAATTCATCAAATTCATTCTCCATCTAGTTTTGTTCTTTTGCAGGCAAGGAGTTGTGATCCTTTGGAGGAGAAAGAGCGTACTGGTTTTTGGAATTTTCAGCCTTTTTGCACTGGTTTCTTCCCATCTTCGTGGATTTATCTAACCTTTGTTCTTTGAAGTCAATGACCTTTGGATGGGGTCTCTGAGTGGATGTCCTTTTTGTTGATGTTGATACTATTTCTTTCTGTTTGTTAGTTTTCCTTCTAACAGTCAGGCCCCTTTGCTGCAGGTCTGCTGGAGTTTGCTGGAGGTCCACTCCAGATCCTGTTTGCCTGGGTATCATTGGCGGAGGCTGCAGAACAGCAAAGATTGCTACCTGTTCCTTCCTCTGGAAGCTTCGTCCCAGAGGGACACCTGCCAAATGGCAGCTCTGGCTGCCTATATGAGGTGTCTGTCAGCCCCTACTGGGAGTTGTCTCCCAGTCAGCATGCACAGGGGTCAGGAACCCACTTGAGGAGGCAGTCTATCCCTTATCAGAGCTCAGATACTGTGCTGGGGGATCGACTGATCTCTTCAGAGTTGCCAGGGAGGGACGTTTAAGTGTGCTGAAGCTGTGCCCCCAACCACCCATTCCCCCAGGTGTTCTGTCCCAGGGAGGTGGGGGTTTTATCTATAAGTCCCCTACTGGGGTTGCTGCCTTTTTTTCAGAGATGCCCTGCCCAGAGAGGAGGGACTCTGGAGAGGCAGTCTGGCCACAGTGACCTTGCTGAGCTGTGGTGGGCTCTGCCCAGTTCAAAATTCCTGGCAGCTTTGTTTACACTTGAATTTGTTTACAATATTCAAAGCCTCAGCAATGGCGGACGCCCCTCCCCCCACCAAGCTCCAGTGTCCCAGGTCGAGCTCAGACTACTGTGCTAGCAGGGAGAATTTCAAGCCCGTGGATCTTAGCTTGCTGGGTTCCATGAGGGTGAGACCCACCAAGCCAGACCACTTGGCTCCCTGGCTTCAGCCCCCTTTCCAGGAGAGTGAACAAATCTGTCTCGCTGGCCTTCCTGGAGCCACTGGAGTATGAAAAAACATCTCCTGCATCTAGGTTGGTGTCTGCCCAAAGGGCCACTAAGTTTTCTGCTGGAAACTCAGGGTCCTCATGCAATGGGCACTGGAGTGACTGTCCTGGTTTGTGGGTTGCAAAGACCGTGGGAAAAGTGTAGTGTCTGGGCTGGAGTGCATAGTACAGGATAATGGCTTCGCTCCTAGGAGAGGGAGTTCCCTGACCCCTTGCACTTCCCAGGTAAGGCAACGCCCCACCCTGCTTTGGCTTGCCCTCCTAGGGCTGCACCCACTGTCCAACCAGTCCCAGTGAGATGAACCGGGTATCTCAGTTGGAAATGCGGAAATCACCCACGTTCTGTGTCGATCTCGCTGGGAGCTGCAGACCAGAGCTGTTCCTATCCAGCCATCTTGCCAGCAATCCCCCCACAGGCTTCTTTTAAATGTGGAGGAGGGAAGCAGAAGAGTCAGATGTCAGGGAGACCAGACTACATACTGGTGGCTTTGAAGATGGAAGGCGGCAAAGAGTTAAGAAATGCTGCCACCTCTAGAAGTTGAAAAAGACAAGAAAACAGATTCTTCCAAGAGCTTCCAGCAAGGAACACAGTCCTGCTGACCCCTCGATTTTAGCCTGGTGAGACACATTTCAGGCTTCTGAAATGCAGCACTGTAAAATATTAAGTTTATGTTGTTTAGGCCACTACATTTGTGGTAATTTGTTACAGTACTAATAGCAAACTAATATAAAGGCAGTCTTCTAAATATTTGACATGTATTGTCATTTAATTCATAATAATCTTATAATTTAGATTATTGTGATTATACTTTTTTTTCCTTTGTGTGATTAGAAAAAACAAGGTAGATGCACGTGGAAGTCAAGTAACTTGCTAAAGCTGGCAAGGGTTTGATCATAGGGCATTTAATTTTGGCATTCTGGCCACAGAGCCTTAAACACTACAAATATTATCACTCTTAAATATGTACATTTTTGGATGCTCCATGGAGTTCATTGATATTTATCCATAAATGCTAGCAATCTGAAAAATTTTACTTCCAGCTGGGCGCAGTGGCTCAAGCCTGTAATCCCAGCACTTTGGGAGGCTGAGGCGGGCAGATCATGAGGTCAGGAGATCGAGACCATCCTGACTAACACTGTGAAACCTCGTCTCTATTAAAATTACAAAAAATTAGCCAGACGTGGTGGTGGGCGCCTGTAGTCCCAGCTACTTGGGAGGCTGAGGCAGGAGAATGGAGTGAACCCGGGAGGCGGAGCTTGCAGTGAGGTGAGATGCGCCACTGCACTCCAGCCTGGGTGACAGAGCAACACTCCATCTCAAACAAACAAACAAACAAAAAAGTTACTTCTAATCATTAAAAGAACTATTTTATTCCTTACCTTAAACTTCCTTTTTGTGATTGAAGCACATCATGGACATATTAGGATGGGTTAGTGTAAAATAATTTAAGAATAAATTAATTTCTCAGTAGAATAGCAATATATCAGCAGATGAAAATCTCAGAATTAGAGGAAACCAATGGGTCTCTTGTGCTCTTCTTTTCCTTGCTTCTGTCTAATTCTCTCTCTCTCTGTCACACACACACACACACACACAGAACACACATATGCATGCACATATATTCTTTCAAGGGTAATTACTATGTAATCAAAACAAAGCAATGGCCTCCCCAAGTGAACAGGCCAGAGGGAAGCATAACATGGAAAGGCAGAGGGGAGTTCAGGTTGTGTCCACGGTGTCTGAGACAGTTGGCCAGCAAGGTTTACTGAATATACCTTCTACCATTTTTCTCATCTCTTACCTAGCAGAATCTTCATCTATCATCAGACATTTGAATGTTTTTGCTTCACTATGGACAATCTAAAGAAAACTAGGTAAAAAGAAATTATAAATGTTTATAAGAGCCTTTTAAAATAACCACATCTATTACAGACATGCTACTAAAATAATAAAGAGTGTGAAGTAGATACCATTTCTTTTGTGCTCTCTCTCTTACCTTAGTGATGAATGACTTCTTGCCTCTCTACTGTTTTATTTTGTTTGTTTGAGATGGAGTCTTTCTCCGTCACCCAGGCTGGAGTGCAGTGGCGTAATCTTGGCTCACTGCAACCTCCACCTCCCAGGTTCAAGTGATTCTCCTGCCTCAGCCTTCCGAGTAGCTGGGATTACAGGTGAGTGCACCACGCTTGGCTATTTTTTTTTTTTTTTTTTTTTTGTATTTTTTAGTAGAGATGGCGTTTCGCCATGTTGACCACGCTGGTCTCGAACTCCTGATCTCAAGCAATCCTGCCTGCCTTGGACTCCCATAGTGCTGGAATTACAGGCATGAGCCACTGTGCCCAGCCTAAAAGTCTCCTTTCTTATTGCATAAAGTTTCAGAATTATTTAAATAAAATCTAAAAAATTACTTTATCTATCTAAACTTTATTGTAGTAATGAAAGAATGCATGCATTGTATTTGGCAATTATGCTGAAATAAAGAAATAAAAAATGGTTAATTGTACCAAAAATTAATGTTAAGTTATATGCCAGGCATTTGAATTCCCAAGTGATGGCAGAAACATCTTGCTGCTAGTAAGCAAACCCAATTATTAATTCAATGACGTCTCATGCTAAATGGAAACGATCACACTGTGCCCATGAACTGAAATGCCACCATCCCTCACTGGACAGAGACAATGCACTTCTCCTTTGCCTGGAAAAGTGTTTTCTTAAAGTCATTTCTCCACACTGCGAATCAGTGACAGGTATTAACCAAGTCAGTTGGCAAACATCATTATTTTTTACATAGGATGCTTCTAAATGACAGTTTCATAATAACCTAAAAGTGCACATAATACCAAGTGCAAACCCTACATTAAATTATTAAGTAGTGTATGTGGCATGATTGGAATATTCTCCAGACTACTCATTCTTTTTGGCAGACCTATCCTAAACCTGCAATTCCTTGTCATTCGCGCGCACACACACACACACACACACACTCCAACACACACATGCATATGCCTTTGAGAGATGTCCATTTCAAACGTTTTTTCAACTTCTAGCCTATAGAAAATTGCTCTCAGAAAAAAAAAGTCTAAATAACTAACACAGACTGCATTATTCATAATATTTATAGCATGATTAAATTTGTTATTTCTAGTGGTGTCTGTATTTTGCCTTAAAAAAGAAAAAGTAGCTGGGAGGTCCCAAGGGAATAGATGTATCTTGGTGAGGTTTCAGAAATCAATTGGCAGGTGAGTACCTTTTTCTGTTAGGATCCTGTTTCCCTGTGACTCAAGGCAAAACATTCTCTGTTTTTAAAGTAAACATACCTAAGCTGCATATGTAATATGAGCTCCATTGTTAGGCTCAAGATTCCAAACTTGTAGATTCTGAGCAAGACTGATTATTTGTAAACATGTTTAAAATATGCCATATAATTGCCAGATCACCAAGGTCTTATAAAAATACCTCAAAGTCAACTAATATTATCCATAAGGCAGGTTCAGGGTGGTATTGAATTGGCAATAACTGTAACAAGGGTCAATTCCAGGCCAAGAATGCCTCCTGGATCATATCATAATACAAAGAGCAGATCTAGATCAAATAGTAACATTTTATACGCATTTACATTTAAAAAATCACTTTTCTTAACACAAAAAATAAAATTATTTATTTACTGTAAAACATTGGAAGTTGGAAGATAAATCAAAACGATATACTTTTGCAATGTGTATTGTTTACTGATATTTTGAGGCCAACATAATGTAATCTTTTAGAGTAAATACTGTTTTAATTGTAAGCAATTCTCATTTTTCTGTACAAAGTGTCCGTATTAATTGACTAGAGAATAATAATTAGAAAAAATACAGATCTAGTTCTTTATTTTACATTTTTAAAGAAAAAATAACTAAATTCTTATTAGGCTATAGCTTATTAGGCTATAGCTATTTCTTTAAGGCTTAATTTTTTTCCAGGCCAATGTTTTTTTTTGTTGTTGTTGTTGTTTTTTTGAGACGGAGTCTCGCTCTGCCGCCCAGGCTGGAGTGCAGTGGCCGGATCTCTGCTCACTGCAAGCTCCGCCTCCCGGGTTCACGCCATTCTCCTGCCTCAGCCTTCCGAGTAGCTGGGACTACAGGCGCCCGCCACCGCGCCCGGCTAGTTTTTTGTATTTTTTAGTAGAGACGGGGTTTCACCATGTTAGCCAGGATGGTCTCGATCTCCTGACCTCGTGATCCGCCCGTCTCGGCCTCCCAAAGTGCTGGGATTACAGGCTTGAGCCACCGCGCCCGGCTCAGGCCAATGTTTTATGAGAATCTACCAATGTATACTTATCTTTGTAAAAGTAGAAATTGATTTTCTAGTATCAGTTGCTTACCCTAGAGAACAAATACATTATAGGTGGAAAGTACCTGGAAATGCATTTTTGTAATTCTTGGATTTTATTTTCCCCTTCATATATATTATAAATTTGAGGAACATATTGCTAAATGAGACTACAGCAAAAAGCCAACTCAAACTTAACCTTTGGAAATAAATTTTTTTCTGAGAAAAATAATAATTATATGTATAATTAAAAATTAGAAGTATAAGATTCTTAATTTAACATGCTACATTAAAGGCTTTAAGTTAAACAAAACCTAGAGACAAAATTAAATGTAGAAAATGACTAGTAGTCATTAAGTTCTTCCATGTGCCAACTGATTTGCTATGTACAAATTTAGCCCAACTACACTCTTTTGAAGATCACCAGCTCCAACTACAAAACTTCCTCAATATTCTTTATTAAAAATTATATAGCATTCTGGATTATTTCTGTCCTTTTTCAGGAATTTAGTAGAAACTATTGTTTTAAAATATAAGATGGATAGAGAAGAATCTGGAAGCATAATTTAAAAATAATAAAAGAAATTATCCAAAAATTAGAGATGAATAATTCAAGAAGAATTTATAGAAATATAGCATTTCATTATCATAAAATTAATTATCATTCAAGCAGATACAATCATTCCAAAACATGTAGACTGGCAGAGTCCCTATTATTTTCTATAATAATTACTCTAAATGCCAATTTATAATAAAGACACAATAATAATTAATTTATTGAACCAGTACTTAAGGCATTCCAAATAATTTTTTAAGAATAAAACGTCATTTTTTTATGAACATAAAAATTGATCCAGTATTAAGTACTAACTTGCTGACAGATAGCAAACGGAAGTAAATCTGAAAATAAGATTATTTGGATAGAGAGATAGATAGATAGATAGATGATAGTCGTGTGCACGTGTGTGTGTGTATTTCTCTGTGTGTGTGTACTTACATGAGCTTAAATCAGATTTAAATAAATTTTACAATCAGTGGTCTTGGGTACTCTATTACCATTAAAAGTAGCTTTAAAGGTCGGGTACCATGGCTCACACTTGTAATCCCAGCACCTTGGGAGACCAAAGTGGGTAGATAACCTGAGGTTAGGGGTTTGAGACCAGCCTGGCAAGGTGGAAAAATCCTGTTTCTACTAAAAATACAAAAATTAGCCAGGCATGGTGGTGTGTGCCTGTAATCCCAGCTACTCATGAGGCTGAGGCAGGAGAATTGCTTGAATCCAGGAGGCAGAGGTTGCAGTGAGCTGAGATAGCGCCATTGCACTCCAGCCTGGGCGACAGAGTGATATTCCATCTCAAAAATAAATAAATAAATAAATAAATAAATAAATAAGGTAGCTTTAAAATATCCTTTCCACCTTTAACTCCCATCACAAACCAACAGGGGTAAGTTAGATAATATTTATTGAATTTCTTTGAGCCAAGCAATTAGTTACTTCATTTATTCCTCCAAGTCACCATAGTGTTCTTTACTATACTTTAGCAGCACTTACGGCAATTTTGAATGCAGATTACTTGCTTAAGATTAATGTTTTACTATATTGCAAAGCAGAAAGCAGACTAGCTTCAGTTTACCAACATATTTCAGTGCCTTGCAGTGTTCTATTCAAATAGTGCATTGAATGAACAAAGAATAAAAACAATACGTATTAGCTTTGTAAAATGTCAGTATTTAGAGGCATATTTTATTCCTATCCACAGACAATATTTAAATTTGTCCTTAAATCCTGGATTATTTCTATTGTGCATGTAACTACATTGAAGAATAAATATGCAAAATGCAGATAATAAACATCTAAAGATGACAGAGAAAAGGGGGAAAGAAGTTGTGAACACAGTTAATGTTCTAACTAAACTAATTAACTAGGACATGATAAAAGCCCACCATGAAAATTTGTATACATTTTTCTAAAATTATGATCCTTGAATTAATTTGCATCATAATCACCTGAAAGGTGGGTGCCAAGGCTGACCCTAAGCCTACTGAATGAGAATCAAAATCTCTGAGGGATGAGGCTGGGGTGAAGCAGTGATGTACATTGTAGGAGGTCCTCCTTTCTAGGTAAAAGCACTCATAAAGTAAATTAACAAAAAATATGCCATTTACATAATTTACAGTCTTAGCATTTAATTTCTTAACTATCTGCATGTGAATTTCTGTTCACGAGGTTTATCTGCAGAACTCAGACCTGTTGAGGAGGCCGTACATATGCTACAGTACTGACTGGGACACTGAACCTTTAGCTTGTCATCTTCTTAACTCTTAACTCAAAGGGAAGAATTGTTTAGCTGGGGACAAAAGAGTAGTTGTAATATTTGGATCTGTCTAACTATATTTCCCCATGTCTTTCAAATGTATGGATCTTCCCGGGCTGTAACCTCAAAGCATATTACAACCGTGATTTTGAAAAGTCGTTTAATGAAAACACTTTGATAAGCCATCAAAACCTGATATTGTCTTTTACTAACATTCAGTGGAACACATTGCTACATACTAAGAAGTGATAGCTCAAAAGCCAATTGATGTCACAGACAGTGCTAAGGTGGTTCATAAATTTGAAATGACAACAGATGCTTTGAAAAGGAAAGCCTGCTGGATTTTGATTGAACATGCTAATTTTCAAAAGAATCATTCCCTAGCTTGATTTTATACAGTGCAACCTGTTAAGGCTATTTGGAAAGCACAGAAGCGGGTGATAAAATAATATTGAGCTCAATTATCCATTATCAGAGGAAGAGATGCCAGCATCCCTTTAGTCCCTTTGCAGGTTTATTTGAATACACAATACAAGAGGGGAGTGGTGAGATGACTCAGAGGACAAGCAGCTGTGTGCTCAGGGAGCTATCAGGGTGAATAAGTGACAAAATATGGGGATCTATTCCTGCTAATTTGGTTTTGCTTCAAGATTAAAGCTTTAATTTCTACCACTCGAGAAAAGCGAGTTAAACAAACAGTCTCTGTCCTTAAGGCAAGATTAAATTGAATCCTTTATCATGAGAATCCATAGAGGCTGAGATTAAAAATTCTCATCAGTCAGTTAACTTTAGAAAATATTTAAGTGTAGGATTTCATGGCAGAGAAGTTTCTTTATAGCTAAGAATTCTTTAGCTGCAGAAAACTAAACATAGACATTCATGACTTGTTGGAGTGATTAACAAATTGGTGGCAGTCCTCAACCTCCCTCTGCTTAAGCATTATAGAATTTATCCTGATTAAATCACTGTGAAAGGATGGCTTTGTGTACCAACAACTGTGAAGCAAGGATTGACCCCTAAATATTCTCTAGTTGCCTGAAATTTCTCCTATTTAATCTGATTCTTTAAGGCTTTTCTAGGGATACATACTTTGCTTAAGCTTTAGCATTAGTCAGGGATGGGATGAGGATGAGGTGAATGAGGCAGTCACCCTGGAAACAAAATTAAGAGTGTGCCAGAAAAGTCAGTATTAAACATACATGATATTTGATGCATTAATTCAAAAAAACCTACAAACTTAATGCAAAAAAAAGTCATAATGAACAATGATCAGAAGTTTAAATAAATACAAAATGATGTTGATTTTTTGACTCTGCATTACTCTGCAATAGTAGTTGCTTCCATTCAGCCGGACCACTTTTAAGCCCCAAAACCACTGCATTCACCTTGTCCCCCACATTCTCCATCAACTGGACTTATGAAGATGGACAATGACAGGCAAATGGAGGGTAAACCATAGCGATTAGATATCATTTCTTATTGTAAAACTTTTTTTTTAACTGCTTTGTTCAATGTAAATTTGTCCATAAATTAGACTATTTTGAGACGTCACAGGTCTGCAGTTGGATTGATTCTCCTTTTCCCCCACTGTTAATTTGTATTATGTTGTTTGCTTCAGATATGATTAACCACACTTTTCACAAATCCAAAATGTGGAGTTCTGTGTTTTGAAGTGAGTAATCTTATAGCCTGATTGACTAGCAGTCAGAAAGTTGAGAAAAAACTAAAGAATTTCATCTCTACTCTGGACCAAAAGATCCAGCTTAGACTGCTGCCTGTAGAGAAGCTTAACAGAGATTTACTGGAAACATTTTTGGCTTTTAAAGCTCTTTTTAATGGGTAACCCAAATGCCATTTTAGTGTAGAGCATATAGACTTCTAACAGCAGTAGCTGAGGTGTTCTGTCTAATTGGCTACTTAGATAACTGAGGTTACATATATCAGTCAAGATAGCAGACATTTTGGAAGTGTATCAGTTGGAAAGTAACACTGGGAGAATTATTAAATAATTTTCATAGTTTTCATTCTAAAAAGTGTAATAGTAGAAATATAATCTCAGATATGTCATATACTTATTCTTCTGATTAATTTTAAACATTTAACTTGTTTCCTGAAAAATTTCATTAATGCAAGAAAAATAATCAAGTGTTCTTTGTCCTTATTTTAATTCCTAAAGATTCTGTAATGAAACTATTTTATCTCATTCAATGTAAATATGTGAGGATATCTGTCTCTATTGGTGATCAGTTTGAAAGCCTGTAAGATTTTAGATAGCATGTATATCAAACATTTGAAAACAAGGAAATTCATTTTAAGATATGGTTCTAAGGCCATCTTTCTTCTCCTCCTTTTCTTCTTTCTTCTTTTATTTTCTGTAGGATTACTTTGTTTTTATTTGGGTCCAGCCTGAAAAGATGTATATCTAAGTCAATATAACAAGAGGATGCTCTGAAGTTAGAAAAACCATTGGTTGATCTCAAAAGAGAACAAAGCCCAATGTTGAAGGAAAAAGATGTGAGGTAAAGTCATATTTTTTTAAATGCAAATGTAGGCAATCTTTTCATCAATTTAGTTATGTAATGAGGACTCCTAAGGTAACCTCATGGCACACTTTGAAGAATGAAAGGTTCGGCATTCAAATGTATAATATATCATTTGAGAACAAGATAATTTCCAGTAACTTAAAGGAGCACTTTTTGAGAAGCCCTTTGGGGCATACCTCATTGTATGATATGCTATACACATAAGTGCATAAATATCTTTAAGCAGAATGTACTTTCTTCCCCTTCAAGAAGCTTTGGGAGGCTGAGACAGGAGGAATGTTTGAGCTCAGGAGTTCAAGACCAGCCAGGGCAACATAATGATACCTCATCTCCACATAAAATAAGAAAATTAGTCTGGGTATAGTGGCACACACCTGTAGTCCCAACTACTCAGGAGGCTGAGGCAGGAGGATCACTTGAGTCCAGGAGTTAAAGGCTGCAGAGAGCCATGATCATGCCACTGCACTCCAGCCTGGGTGACAGAGCAAGACTGATAGAGTTTGGATGTGTTCCCCACCCAAATCTCATGTTGAATTGTAATCCCCAGTGTTGGAGATAGGGCCTAGTGAGTGGTGACTGGGTCATGGGAGTGGATTTCTCATAATTAGTTTAGCACCATCCTCTTGGTGCTGTCCTCACAATAGTGTGTGAGTTCTGCTGAGCTTGGCTGTTCAAAAGTGTGGCACCTTGCTCCCTCTCTCTCTCTCTTGCCCCTCCTCTAGCCACATGATGTGCCTGCTCCCACTTCGTCTTTTGCCATATTTGTAAGTTTCCTGAGGCCTCCCCAGCAGCCAAGCAAACACCAGCATCATGGTTCCTGAACAGCCTGCAGAACCGTGAGCCAATTAAACATCTTGTCTTTATAAATTACCCAGTCTCAGGTATTTCTTTATAGAAATGTGAGAATTAACAAATATAAAGACTCTTTCTCAAAAAAAAAAAAGTTTTGTAGGTAATAAATAGAACACAGTGGACTATTTGGGGGCATCACATGAAAAAATAATTTTTTTTTTTAAACTTACTTGCCAGTATTCCATATCATGCTCTTAAAGTCATATTTTTGTTGTTGTTGTTGTTGCTATACATGTTGGTTCATGTAAAATATAAAATATATGTATTGTTTTGGAAGGGGTTTTAGGTCAATTTTTTTTTTTCTTTCTCAGCGAATAGAAGAGATGGTAACTTGGCTGACAACAGACAAGCAAATTTTATAATGACTGGCAGTAGCAGGAGAGAAAAAGTAAGATAAATGGAAGTGGAAAGAATATATGAAGGAGAGAACTGACAGCATAGATTCTTTAACCCATATTTTTTTTAACTTCTCAATTTTTTGTTTTTAATATACATGGTTCTTTCATATACACCATGTTATTGAAAATGAATGGCACAAACCTAGATTAACTCAAAAGAGCAAGAAATGTGAAACTAGAGGGGAAATTTGCAAATGTATCCTTTTAAAACAGGATTATCTTCTTTTTGTGGCAATGTTATTTGAACACCTACTGCAGGCTAGATGTCAAGAGTCAAATCATTTTTTGTAAACATCTTCCTAATGTACCCCAGTGAATATATTCAAGAAAAAATAAAATAAAATAAATGATGTGTATAAATTCCTCTCTTTCCTCATATGAAGGAAAAGTCAAACTTTCATTATTTTGGCAGGGAGTGTAATTTTTGTTTATACCATTAAAGGAAACTGTATCTCATTGTCTCTCCCACACACACATACAGACACACACACACTCATACTGTACAATTTTAATAGAGTTAACTCATTACTTTGATCTCCACATTCATTCATATTTGTCTTACCTCATTAATAATAGGCCAATGTGTGTTATATGGTAAGGAGTGCTGAACTAGGCACTGGGGACACAGTACAGAATGAAACATTGCTATTACACTGAAAGATTTCTTAATCTCTTTAAGAGCAGGGATGTAGTACGTCTGGGTGTATGTGTGCCTGTTACCATTGTCTACGTAGGATAGTTTTTTTGCACATAGAGGCTCTTCAATAACTGCTGGTGAATGAACAGTGATAAGTTTGTTTCATTGATTTAATTTCCACCTTTTTGTTTATTCAGCATAAGGATTAGTGATCATGAAACAAAATACATATGAAACATTCTTATCTTCAGTAAACATTCTCAAAATTAAATTTTACACTTTAGATGACTTTTTGTTCATTTACTAAACATGCATTGAGCCTCTATTAGGTGCTAAGCACTTATATTGATAGACCATGATGCACACCACAGACACAGTCCCTGCCTTCTTAGAGAAGACAATGTGTTGAGGACTCCATTTGCTTTTCTGAACACAAACTAAGAATAATGCAGTATGAAGCAATATTGGGTAATCCGGTCAGAGGACCAAAGAGGATTGATGTAAAATGCTTAGATATTTTATGTAGTTGCCAAATACTTGAAAATTTATCCAGAAGTGATTGAAAACTTTTTGGAAACAAAAACAAATAAAGGCAAAAGATAAAATAATTTAAAAAAGATCCTTGCACTCTCGTTATTACCTATCCATAACTTTTTCACCATAAGCTCTCCTGATTGTTAGTGTAGTGTGGTCATATTAAACTTTTTAGTTATTATTTTTTATTCATTTTCCACCAAAAAGTCATTATTGATTTAGCACACATGTTGATCTCATTTCACTTTTTCTTTTTATGGGCAAAATTTTACAACATGCAACAAAAATACTCAAGCCCATTATCTTTTTCCCCCCCAAAATCTGAAAATTGCAAGGGACAGAGGGAAGTTATCCCATTAAAAAATTATAAATATATTCAGTTTATGTTTAAAAATGCACAAAACATAAGAAAACTGTGCTTACTCGAGCTGCTGATTGTAAGCAGGTTTATCTCAGGGGCAATTGCATTTGGAAACAGATATCTTGGCTCTTACCAGTGACAGAGATAATCCTCTGAGGCTCTGAGTTCATGCTGAGTGATTTCCAATTAACCCATTTCAATAAATGAGTGTTTATCCCTTGCTCACATAAGAGCTGAGCCCTCATGTCATGTTTTCTTTTCACAAGTTTCTTTTGAAGGCATCTTAGCTTAGCTTTCAAATCTATCTATATGTGTTACACTTGTCATCATATACAGTCAAAACCATTTGGCAATTGGTGAGAAATAATTATCAATACATAAAATGCAAATTATAAAACTATGTCAAACAAAATTAATTTGGAAATATTTTAACATATTTTACAAAAGTTCAATTGTTTGATTTATAAATTGCTCTTATAATCGCAAGAAAAGCACCAACACCCATTAGAAAAAAAAAAAAAACAACTAACGAGCAAAGAACGGAAGTAGACAATTCACAGGAGAAGATATACAGATTGATAACCAACAAATAATTAATTGTATTCTGAATATCTAGAAATTTTAAAAAGCAACAAAATATATCTTAATGCCTCTATGTGAAAAACAAAAACAAAACAAATAAACAAAAACCACCAGAATTCTAGTAGCTTAAAACCATGATGATTCATTTCTCCTTCTTGCTATATATCATTCATGGGTCAGGGCTCTGCTCAATATTGTCAGTACCTTTAGACCAGTCCTAGAGAAGCAAAGAAACTATATAACTTTGCCAGTCATAACAGTAAGAAAAACAGAGACCTATGCTGTGGTTCTCATAGGGTATTCAATGCTCTAGCTCAGAGATAAAACAGGTCACTTTGACTTAACACTCACTGAGTAGAACTGATCAAATGGCCCCAGGCAAACACAGCTCTCCAGGATTCATTAGAAGTCTGAGTAACAAGTACATAATGAGCATCAATAATGACTATTTCACTGGTATTCTCTTTTGTGCTTTATTTTTCTCCATACCATGGTACCACTTCTATGCTATGTTTATTAACTACTTACTTATTCTGTTCATTGCCTATTTATACTCTCGTCTCCTCTTTCTCACTCAAAAACTAAACTCCATGAGGGCTCAAAGGCACAGACGTTGTTTACCTTGTTCACCACTATGTTTCCAGCACTTAAACATTGTCTGCTGCGCCGGGCGCGGTGGCTCAAGCCTGTAATCCCAGCACTTTGGGAGGCCGAGACGGGCGGATCACGAGGTCAGGAGATCGAGACCATCTTGGCTGACACGGTGAAACCCCGTCTCTACTAAAAAATACAAAAAACTAGCCAGGCGAGGTGGCGGGTGCCTGTAGTCCCAGCTACTCGGGAGGCTGAGGCAGGAGAATGGCCTAAACCCGGGAGGCGGAGCTTGCAGTGAGCTGAGATCCGGCCACTGCACTCCAGCCTGGGAGACAGAGCAAGACTTCGTCTCAAAAAAAAAAAAAAAAAAAAAAAAATTGTCTGCTGCATAGTATTTGCTCCTTAAAGAGTCATTAAAAGAATATTAAAAAAAAATCTATCAAGTTCTATTTTTAAATAAATATAATCCCAAATGCTAGCAAGTGTGAAATGTTATGTATATTTGTATATACTGCTAGTGAACTAAAAATTTGGATTCATATTTTCTGGAAATCAATTTGGCAATGTACAACAAAAATAGTTACAAATACAAGTAATGGTTTTGGAAAAACTGTTCCTTTTGTAACCATTTAAAATATTAAATATTGAAAAATAATCTAAATTTCCAGTGATGACATTATGGTTAGATACATTTGATGTCTATTAAAATATTAGCTATTCTAGTATTGAAAATTTATGTAATAAGGAAAATATTCACAGTGAAATGCATATGCAGCATAAGTTATTATGTTAAACACTCATGAGCTAAATGAGAAATTAGGACAAATGCTCCTAACCAGGTGCAGACAGGGCTTATATACTGCCTAGTTTGTCTTTCTATACCAAACACCTAGAACTGACCAGTAAATTAACGTCTGTAATAGCAATGCAACACAAGAGTAAGTAACATTATTAAACTGTAATACATAAAGAAGCTAAAAGAAGGAAAGCAGGCTTCATGGGTCCCAAGCAAGTGTGAACCTAGCATGGCAAATTTTATCAGATGTTAAGGCTGGAGAATAATGCTCTTTGGCTCAATGCTCTGTTCTTCAGTCTCACTAATGTCACAGCCCCACCTTCTGGTTCAACTGAGGTGGCCACTTGACCTTACATACATCTCTGGTATCGTTTTGTGTTTTTGTCCTAGTCTCTTTTTATAAGAACACCACTCACATTGGATTAGGGCCCATGCTGATAGGCTTAATTTAACTTATTTACTTTAAAGACCTTATCTCCAAATATAGTCACGTTCTGACTTGGGGCTTAGAGCTTAACATACGAATTTTGAGGGACCAAACCAGTCCATAATAGTTACAATTGGTTATCTGAAGAAAACCAGGAGACAATTTTACAAGTATGCTTGTACTTGTCTCAACAATGCATTTCTTTCACTTTCATGAAGAAAGAGTCCTCTGGCTTATTCCTGGGGAGCGTGGTTAGGGAGTGTTTAAACAGTTTGCACATACTAGATCCATTCCACTATTTTTATCTCCCTGAACCTTCGAATTTTTTCCTATACAGTGTGTTAACATTGTATCCAACTATTAATGCAATTCCCTGGTACTTGAACCACTGTATATAATCTTTGTTTCTAGGTGAGTTGGAGTTATATTGATAAAAGCAGCCTGACTCTATCTTACAGCATTAGAATCTATTTGCATGAGTGTACCTCAGACTCCTGCAAATAAAAATTGGCAAGAAAGATCATGCAGTTTGGGGGAGCTATATTTCTCTTGGTTCAGTGAAGACCTTATACTACTCTATCTAGGAAATTTTGTGATCTGCCCCTCTAAGAACATAGAGCCAAAAGTCATTCCCTGATTAGGCAATGCTCAGTTGAGTCCTTAAAAGGTTTAATCAGTCCAGGTGTGGTGACTTATGCCTGTAATCCCAGAACTTTGGGAGGCTGAGGTGGGAGGCCTCTTCTGACCACCACAACGTGGTCAGGAGATCGAGACCATCTTGGCTAACATGGTGAAATCCTGTCTCTAGTAAAAATACAAAAAATTAGCCAGGTGTGGTGGCAGGCGCCTGTAGTACCAGCTACTTGGGAGGCTGAGGCAGGAGAATTGCTTGAACTTGGGAGGCAGATGTTGCAGTGAGCCAAGATCGTGCCACTGCTCTCCAGCCTAGTTGACAGAGGGAGACTCCATCTTAAAAAAAAAAAAAAATTAATCAAACGAAGTCTGGATTCATCAGAAAAGTAAACAGGATCTCATCCCACTGCAAGATTATTTCAAGGTATTTGGAAATTCAAAGTTCAAAATCTCATACCATGCTGTATTTCCTCTAATGTCTCCCTTGTACCTTTCTTAGTTTCCTAAGTCTTTTTCTTTCCTTAGTAGGTAGAACTTGGTGCAGGTGATTTTTTTTTTTTTCTCTTTCTGGTGTTGCAACACAGTAAGCATTACAATCTGATTTGGGAGTCATGGTCAGCCATGGCTATAGGAGAAAAGGAGTCTTGAGGCTTTTCTATTCTTTATCAATTCATTTTGAGACAGTCAAAATTCCTGATCTGACCTTTTCTTTGTGTAGGATCTTCCAAGAAAGTCAGAAGTTAGCCTAGTCTACAGACTGGGGGTTAATTATCTAGAGAAAAAGTTATTACAATTTTGAATAAATCATGAATTTTTGATAGCTCAACTTGAGAAATTGACTCAAGGCTACTATTCTCTCCATGCAAATAAAGCCAGAAAAGACAAGAGAAACTGGTAATCACAATAAAATATCTGAAAGCAGTCACTCAGGAAAGTTTTCTGGTGAACAGCTGAGAATCAGCTAAACTTAGCTCTATTCATAGAGACGCATCAAAGAATGGTTCATTTAAACCAAGCTAACACATGCGGATATTTATAGTTCCTTTTTATACAAAGGAAGATGTTGTACATTCATTAATGTTAGTTGAACAAAAGATCAAGGTATATTTTGTGTCAACTTGACCAGTTAAAAGAGTTCAACAATGAATGATTATCAGTTAGTTAAAATAAAGTTTATTTAGGGATGATAAAATAAACTTCAATATTGATTTATGAAAAGGCTTTAAAAAGGGAAATTCTCTATAAACATGTGTACTCAATGGCCCATCAATAACTGTGGCCTTCTTGCTTCATTTATCCTGATTTTATCCTAAGCAAAGAGCCTAAAAATAAATATTAGATGCTCAGAGAAATGTAAACATGTCATTCTAATAAACCTCTTTACCAAACTCTTTTTTTAAAACTCACAACACTTACTTGTTATTTTTGCCTCAAATTTATATTTGGTATGCATCTCTTAGCAACTTTCCGAGCAATATATTTTTAAAGTGCTGACAAAAATTTCTATTTTTTACACTTAGTACAATTCAATATTCAAATAACAAAAAAGCCAAAACATTTTACTTGAACTTTGAAAACCAAAGATGATAATATTTTATATTAATATGTTCAGTTACATTTAGAATGGTTTGACAGAAAAATAAATTAATAATGATTAGAATTATACTGTTTGTATTATCTAACTTTCTCAGAAAGCAATCTCAGAAAATTGCTTAAAGTTTTACGCATTTTCAACAAGAAATATATGTATATGTAAATGCATATGTTTAACACTAAATATAACACTAAATTATGTTCCACCTATGAATAATATTTATGAAAATTATTGAAAAATGAGAACAAGCTTATGAAATAACATGCAAAAGACAGATAGTAATTTTGTATATGATGATGATTATAATGCATGTTATTTCAAAGATGGATAAATACTGAAATAAATTTTAATAAGAAAATTTTTACTAGGTAGATAAGATTTTTAATATTTTCAGAATAAATTATATAACATAAAATTTTAGTATATATGTTAATCAAAAAAAGTGATGAAGAAAATCTAAAATATCAAGTTAGAAAAATGGAATTGCTTGAAACTCAAAATGAAAAAAATATTAAAAATTAATAAAATATAACATAATATATTAAAGAGAATGCCAGGGTTTAGTTTGGATAAGGAGCCTTTTAAAAACATGTTTATAGAGATAGGGTCTCACTATGTTGCCCAAGCTGGTCTCTGAAAGTGCTGAGATTACAAGCATGAGCCACCATGCCCACGCCTGGATAAGGAATCTTAAACATTAAGGAAAATGTTAACTACAAAATTGAAAAGTACACAAATACAGTTACTAAATTTACAGGAAAATAAGAGGAGCATTTAAAGAAAATATAAAGAGATCACATGTAAGAAAGTACCTGTCACAGTGCTTTCCTGAGTCAGTGTATTTTACTTTTTTTCTTTTCTTTCTGGAACTTACAGATTTGAAAAGAAGAAGAAAGGGAAAGCAAAGTGTAAAATGTGTATGTGAATTTTATAAATAGGATAACTCAGTGGATACTGTTGCTATCACTTATGCGTATTCTGCAATAAAAAAGCTTGCTTTGCTGTGAGGACAGTGAATTCCTCTTTGAGTTGAAACACTGAAAGATGCCTGATTTGAGAAGTCAGGCAGGCAGATGAATAGTATTCAAGGGAACAGGCCCAAGATACAGATAAACTTGGTAGTTATCAGTCTATACAGAGGAGAGAATCACTGTAGATGTAAAGCATCTCCTAACTTACTCAAAATGTTGTCGTTTGAGCCACAGAATTTGGTTCACCCAGGAGCTTGACAGCAAGGTGGAATCTAGGCTCTGCCTAGACATTCTGGATCAGAAATGCATTTTAAGAAGTTCTACCCATGACTTACATACACACTAAAATCTGAGAACTACCAGCCTAGAGAATACCATGAGAAATGAGGACTATGTCTGAAGAATTCTAAATGTTAAAGAGAAGGATGAAAGGAAACACAAATATCAATTTATGGTAATATCAGGGACGTAGAGAAACACAGAGAGACTGGTTTCATGAAAGGAAATGGAGGATAGTTTTAAGGAAGGGCCCATGATGCCCAGTGCTTCTGAGAAGGTCAGTAAAATAAATATTGGAATGGGCACCTAAAATTCGACTATCATGTAGTCATTACTGATGTTTCTGGAACAATTTATGTTAAGCAGTGTTGGAGAGAAGCTAGATATCTGTGGCTTAGTGATTAGAAAGTGTGAAATTTAACATTACAAGTAGAGAATAGATCACATTTACAAAATTTTGGCAGTGAAGACGGAAGTTTTACAGGAAAAAAAAAAAAAGCTTGGAGAAACTTTTTTGTAACTGGAGAATTTTATGCATAACAAAAAGCGGTCATAGGAGAAGAAACTGATTGCTAGACCAAAATCATTGCAGAATAGAGGCATGGGAACTCAAATGGAGCTCACGTTATTGGACAAGAGAAAGTCATGACTGTCTCTGAGACGGAAGTGAGGGTCTACAGACAAGTATAAAATGTGTATGCTTACATACAATACATCTACTTTACATATGGAAAAAGTAATAGAATGAAAATAATTAAGAAGCTAAGTTGAGAGGTTTCCAAGTAATTGTCTCAGTTTTTCTGCAAACACAGATAAGACAGGATATGTGTTCATGGGTCTCAACTCTAGAATCAAACTGACTTGAATTCCAGTTGCTCAGCCTCTTATTAACTCTGTTTTCTACACCGTAAGATTGGAATTATAATCAAATCTTTTTTTCTTCTTCTTCTTTTTGAGATGGAGTCTCAGTCACCTAGGTTGGAGTGCAGTGGTACAATTTTGGCTCCCTTCTAGGCTCAAGTGATCTTCCTGCCTCAGCCGCCTGGCTAATTTTTGTATTCTTCGTAGAGATGGGGTTTTGCCATGTTGCCCAGGCTGGTCTCAAACTCTTGGGTTCAAGTGATCCACCTGCCTTGGCTTCCCAAAGTACTGGGAGAAATTTTTTGTTCTGTTTGAAGTGACAGAAATTTCCAGCAAGCCAGACAATTGAAATCAGAAATGAGCAGGCTTGGTGGCAGGTAGGTAACAGTACATTTCATCTCCTCCCAAGCACTCTGCGGCCAGGCCTATTCCCTCTTACATTATCCTCTGGCTCTGGCTATGGAGGTAAAAAGACAGGGGAGCTGAAGCTGATGCCTGAAATCTAGAGATCTGCAGTATTCAAAAGGCTATTGATAGAGCAACTAGGGAAACAGGAGACAAGCCAGAGATGGTAGAATCCCAAAAGAATTTTAGGGAAACAGAGACTGAATGTTCAAAGAAGCCAAATGTTTCAGAGGTCAAAGTAGATGAAAATAGAAGTAGAGTTCAGGTTTGTCTGTGTTCAGAATAAAAGGAATAATTATGTATGCAGGGTTTTAAGGGACTATCACATAATTAGGTCTGCAGTTTAGAATGTGACCATGAATATGTATGGGGTAGGGGTTGCAGAAGTTGAGGGGGTGTTTAGTTGTAAAATGTGTGGTGTGAAAATGTGACCCATGTATTTTGGGGCATGATCACAAATAACATAAGTAGTGTTCCAGGGAATTTTGATTTATTATGACAGATTCTGTAGATTGGATTGGCAGTCAACACTACAGAGGTGATTATAACAGAGTAGGACTGGGCGCGGTGGTTTACGCCTGTAATCCCAGCACTTTGGGAGGCCAAGGTGAGCAGATCATGAGGTCAAGAGATCGAGACAATCCTGGCCAGCGTGGTGAAACCCTGTGTCTACCAAAAATACAAAAATTAGTTGGGCGTGGTGGTGCATGCCTGTAGTCCCAGCTACTTGGGAGGGTGAGGCAGGAGAATCACTTGAACCCCAGAGGAAGAGGTTGCAGTGAGCCGAGATCATGCCACTGCATTCCAGCCTGGTGACAGAGAGTCTCCCTCTACCAAAAAAAAAAAAAAAAAAGAGTAGAGTAGAACAGATAAAGTCTCTGAGGGAGAAAGTGGGAGGAGAAAAGGATGAACAAGGAGAGCTAAGATCGGAAAGCTCTTACAACTGGAGAAACATTCTAAAAATGAACAAACGATAAACATGAAAATAAGCAAGCAGCTACCAGGTGAACATGTGGATGGCAAGATCAGTATGACTGAGCATCTATATTCCAAGATGTGCAGTAAGTTCTCCAGCATCAGCAATGGACAGCCATGAAATGGAGTGCACAATTGGTATGGTGCATATATGATAGGATATTATAGGGAGCTTGTTTTGCTCAGGGTGGTGGTGGCATTGGTGCCACTGCCTGTAGAGAAGAAGATGCGTAGGAATTCTTGAGCTAATAGAGTGGATAAAGTGGGAGTTATTGTTAGAATAATGGTTGTGTCGTGGGGAACAAAGGGATCCAAAGACGTGGGGGTATCTGAGGAAATGGGGACTAAGGGAATATCAGAATGAAGAGCTAGAAGAGACCAAGACAGAATTATTTTCAGTATGTAGCAATACTTCTTTATTAAATGTGTCAGGAGAGGCAGAAGTACATATTAAGGATTTGCCTGTCATGAAAATTAATTTATTCCAATGCCTTGCCTGAAGCAATAATCACCAACTGATCATGGTTTCTTTTCATAGGAAGCCCAGACAAACCCTAGAATCTTTCTTGACTTAATGAGTGTATTCTTACTTAGGGAGTTTACCAAAGGCAATTATTAGTGTACAAAATAAAACTCATTGCTATTGATAGTTTGACTGTAAAGGAAGACAAAATAACACAAAAAAGAGAGGTCAGATTGTTAGTATGGATATTTGTATTAAGAAAGATATAGAGAGATAGAGGTGAGGAGAATCAAACTGATATGCTGAAATAATATAGGAAGTAGGAAATTAATAGAAGTAGCAGATAATCAATATTTGCAGTGATTTAAAGCATGTCCTTTCCTTCTTACATGTTAGTTAACAATGGCTTAAGAAAAATTGGTGCTTAGCATGATATTGGAAATTCGGAATTGCTAAATTCTTTCTTCAGGTGTGCTGTGCTTGATTTATTTAATGGTCTGTGCTCTTTGCAGTGTGACATCACAGTTCATTGGCTAAGTGGTTATTTGGGTTTATATTTACATTTTGTTCTAGGTACCCATATCAGGAATTGTATTTTAAGAACAATTTGAATTTTTAAAGAACTTTTAACTCAAAAGTGTTATAACAACATTTGTTAAAAAAAATAAAACTGAAATTTGTTATGAAAAAAGTAGGTCTGAAGGTCACTTATAACATGATCAGAAAGAAAATAAAAATGGAACCTCCCAAATCTCCCTATTTAAGCTAGAGGTTTTCTTTACATATTTAAACTTGTTCATTGCGTATCTAATCCTTTTACCCTGAAGTCCTTAATTATAATACAGGCTTTAGTCCAATTTCATCTCATAAGAATTTTTTTCTGAAACAATAGCCATGCTATAATTTGGTTTTATTATTTTAAAAATTACAGCAATATATCAAATACTATCAAATTATATAACAAAAAGTGTAAGGAGTGGTTGTAGATGATTAAAAAGAAAGATGGCTTTTAGAGAGGAAATATAATTATAAATTAGCCTTGAGAGAATAAAGGACAATATTCCAAGCACAGGGTGCCTAATAATGGTTTATGACTTATATATGAGAACTAGAGAAAAAGGATGAAATAACGAGTTGATAAGAAAAATATGCAATTTATATTCTAAGTGAGCTAAAAAATCAAATGAGAGAAGAGCCAGTAATTTTTACTCATTATAAAATACAAGAAGGACAATTCAATATATAAGCTTATTCATATATATATAAAAACACATACATATATATATATATAAAATTTATTTGAATAAGACATAGAAAGTGGCTGGCCAGAGGGAGAGTGGAAAGAGGCAGAAGCCGTATTTCTCTAATAAGTAAACTTTCTGTAACCTCATCACAACATTTACCACTAGAGGCAGCAGGGATGCTGTTGGACCACACAACACAAGAGCTGTAAATTTTTCAAAATTCCAAGCAGAATTTTCTCTAAATTATTTTGCCTAAGAAGATTTCCACTTAATGGTGTATATTTATGAGATCAGTTGCTTAGAAACAGAATAAAGAGAGAAACTGATGACAAGAAAACCATGATACACTCTCTCCAAGATTTCTTGTGAAAATTTAGTTTTCATTGAATATTTTAGTTTTAGTTTTGTATGTATTTGAATCAAGATATTTAGTGCAAGATATTGATAATGTTTCATAATTGAGAATTGTACTTTTTTAATACATAGAGTCTTTCCCTTTATCATTTTTATTTGAAATTATATCTTTAATAATACAGGTATTATAGTTTTTACTTTTATTTAAAATACATTTAATTTCATGGTTTCCCTTGCATTACTTTTACAACCCACATATCTGTGTCATTTGACTTTACAGACTGTTTGCAGTTGGGGTCATTATTATTCTGGTCTGCAAATTTTGACTTTTAATATTTGTTTGCTTTACAAGACCAATAGTCTTTCTGTGCCAGCCATTGTTCTAGATGCTAAGGATACAGCCATGAATAAAACAAAGTCCTTGCTCTCATGGACATTATGTTCTACGGTGAAGAAGCTGACCATAAAAAAAATAAATCTATAATATTTGGGATACTGATAAGTGCTAGAAATATATAAAGAAGTGTAGAGAAAAGGTGTGCATGTCAGACTGGAGGGCATTTGAGCAAGCCTTAGAGGAAGCAAGTCAGTGAGCCTCCTGAGTATTTGCTGAATAGCAAAGGTTCCTGACAGTAGGAAGGTAGTAGCATGCTTACTGGATTTCCACAGCTGGCCATCAGTGAGGCCAGAATGAGAAGGACAGAGCAAACAAGAGGAAGAGCAATAGGAGAGGTAAGAGAGGTAGTGGGGTTCAAGGCCATGCAGAATCTTGTAGAGCATGGGGAAAGAACTTGAGAGCTTCCTCAGGGTAAGGTGACAAGTCCCAAGGCAGAGGAATGGCATATATTGACACACTAAAGGATTACTAGGGCTGCCACCTGGAGAAAGAACTGGAAAGTGGGGCAAAAGAGAAGCAGCCAGGCTGTTTAAACAGTTATTTACCTTAATCCAGGTGAAGGGAATGGGAGGCTGAACTGAAGTTCTAAATAATCCACCTCGCAATTTATAGACAATTTGAAAATGGGTAAAAGTGAGTATAAATACAGTTGCCAACAGCCCACACCTTGCCAATTCTGGGTACGAGGCCTATGAGTTAGCCCTGGTCTGCAAAAAACAGTACTATTCAATAATCAGATTTCTGTATGACACCGCTGGCTCACCCTTGAATTCTCTCCAGGGCAAAGTCAACAACTCTCCCAGGTTAAGCCCCAGTTTTGGGGCTTGCCTGTCCTGCATCATAATCTTGGGGAAAAAATCAGCATGATGTGGACAGAGGAGACTCTACATACTTCTAAATAGAAAACCAAAGTCGCACGTGAAGATTTGAGATTTTTTTCAACCACTATAATGAAATATAGAAAACACAGGAGCAAGAACTTTCCAAATTCTGAAAGCAAAACCTTTCAATCTAACAATGCATACCTAGTGTGACGATGATGCAGGACAGGTAAGCCTCAAAACTGGGGCTTACCCCGGAAGAGTTCTTGGTTTCATCCAATAAAGACTTCAACAGCAAGCTGGTAGTACTGGACAGTAATCTTTTATTGAATGGTACTACTTTTTGCAGAGCAGGATTAACTCATAGCCAGCCCAGAGTGAGCAACACTCACTCTGGTGTTGACAACCCTATTTATACTCGCTTATACCCACTTTCAATTACATGCAGATTGAGGAGTGGGTTAATGCAAACTAAAGAGGGCGGTATATAGAACTTTCTAGGAAAGGGGCGGTAACTCCTCATTACCATGGAGGAGGGTGGTAGCTTCCAGGTCATTGCCCATAGCATTTGTAAACTGTCATGGTGCTGGTGGAAGCCTCCTATATTAAAGAGTAATGAGGGCACCCATGGAGCGCTTTATTCCCACCAGCTGGTCCTGCTGGTTTCTTTACTTCAGGCCATCAAATAACTCCTGCCGGTTTTCTATCTCAGTTTGACTCAGTGGCTTATACTGTCATTCATTGTGCCAGACATATATGGTGCCTTCTCTGCCTAGGACATCGTATCTTCAGTTTTGCATAATTTTCTTAAAATATTTCACTGATGCTCATCTCAACTCTGTTTTCTTTTTAAAGTCTTTATAGAATTTCTACTATTGATTTGGAGAGTGGAGCTCTCTGACCACCTTTCTAACTTTCTTTTCTCTCCATATTTACTTCTCTTTGTTGCTTTGCTTTACTTTCTGGAAGCTTCCCTCAAATTTACTTTTCAAACCTTCTGAGCTTTTCATTTCTGCTTCCTTCTTTAAATTTCCAAGAGTGCCTTTTCACTCTCTGAATATTTCATCCCATTACATGCTGTCCTTTTGTAAATAATACAATATATTTACTTACATCCCTGAAGATAATACACATATTTTGAAGTTTTCTTTTTCTACAGAACTTTTCTCAAAGTTGCTTTTACTTATTCATTTAAGTTAGTCTTTACATCTATATATTAGAGATTTTTCTCAAAATTAGTTGTTTGCCTATGTTTACTTATTTACTATTTTTAAAAAGCTGGTTGTTAGTTTTGAGCATGTTATCAGGTCATTGAAATTAATTGCAGGATGGCTTACCTGGGTCTTTGGCAAAGAATCCCCATATTAGGAGGATAATAAGGAACTTAGTTTTCAAAGAGTTTTAAAACAACTCCCCTTACTTTAATCCATGTCTCCTTCACTCTCATGTCTGGAGGCAACTGTTGCTGCCAAGTTCTGAGAATTCAGTGATATCTATTAAACTGGCTCTCTCTGTTCCCCACTGTCATTTATGGCTCAACTTCTCCCCAGTCACTAATGCAATTACCACTTATCCACTTCTTTATAGTAAATATATATATACACCATACACACACACACACACACACACATACTCACTCTGTTGAGTCTCACTCTGTTGCCAGGCTGGCTGGAGTATAGTGGTGCGATCTTGGCTCACTACAACTTCCACCTCCTGGGTTCAAGCGATTCTCCTGCCTCAGCCTCCCGAGTAGCTGTACCATAGTAAACATATTTTTCCAAAAATTACTGCTGCTATTTTCATTCTTGTTTCTGAATAATTATGGTTTTGTTTTTGTTTGATTTTTGTCGGCCGAATCAGTAGTTTCAAACTCAAGGTTTTAGAAATAAATAAAAGTAGTAGGATATTGCCATTTTTTAATTGGAACTCTTCCTCAGGTTTTATGTCTACAGGTGATTAAATGTATGCATTCGAAAACATTATTCCAAAACTTGTCTTTCTGGATATGATGAGGCAAAAATAAAATTGAAGTGCTGTGTCTCTTTTATGATACTTCCTACCTTCAGCACTGCTTTAACCTCCCCTTTTGTTAAATATTGCTGGTAGTTAAAATTTGAAGTTTGAAATAGGAGTTATTATGTTAGGATTTTTATAAGCAATTCCACAGTAAATATTTGGATATTTTATTTTAACAGATTTTTACTTAATCATTAGTCCGTTATTAGTGAGGTATACTCATTTTTTAACTTAATCTGTCAGCTGGTAGAAGTGTGTCTTCTAATTTTTTATAGAAATTCACATGAATAGGATATTTCTTGCATTTATGTTTATAACAGACAGTTTGGATGAATATAAAATTATTGAGTCTATATAATTTTCTCATAAAACTCACCAGATTTTCTTTAGTATAATTTCATGTTTAGCTATTATTCTAGCAGACAAATCTGAGGCGATCCAGATATTCTGATTTATGCTGCTCTATCTGTTAGTTGTGGTTTAGATATTGCTGTGAGTTTTTAGTCGTGTTTTTGGTCTTCACAGATAATATTGTCTTAAGTCAAGGCAATAGGATTTTCTGCTACAAGTCTCTTTTCAATGTAATAAAAATGATTTTTGAAAATTTAGGTATGGATTGAGTTTATGGAAATTATGAAGAGAGATTTTTAAACTGAACTGGTTCCTCTGCCCCCCACACCCCTGCTCCCTACCACCAGGCCAGAAAAAGTGGGATTAAGATACCTGAGTATTGCACAGAAGGAAACCAAGGAGAAAAAGTTACCTTTGTCCTTCTTTCAAAATATACTTCCCCAAATCAACTGAAGTGGAAAACTAGGCACACTGGGCCACCAGGTAATAGTGCTTCCTCGGCCCTTCTCTCTGCTCTGTGTTTTAGAGGCACTTAGAATTATCTGGACTATCTAAGTCAGAAATATGAAGTGAGGTTGAGGGGAGTAGGGAATCTGACCTGGTCCCACAGGAGCTTGGCTGGCGAACCTTCTGCCTGTTCAGCAGACCTGTGCCCAAATCAGGATGCCAAGGGCAAGGCTTGCCTGGAGATAACTCATTTCCCTTAGCTTCCAGGTAACTAAAAAGTTCTCAGGGAACAAGCTGCAGAGGCCAGATAATGATGTTTAAATATTTAGACCTATGATATGTGGTCCTTAATTTGCACTCCCACCCTGGGTGAGTGCCACAAATTTTAAGAGCAAGATGGTTCATGGATATTTTAGTTAGCAGAATCTGTAGTGAGGGTTATGAGTCAGACAGTATTTTGAACTAAATAGCTCCCAGTTTGTTTTTTTTGGCAAATGTATGCAAACATACATAGAACAACAAAACAAAACAAGAGATCTCCTCTTTGCGTGCTATACCAACTGGATACATAATTTTTCCCTCTCATTGCTACTACAAACCTTTGGGTGAATTGTCCCTATTTTTAAATAATTTAGTATCTAGTCCAACTGGCTTCTTCAAAATCCACAGTAGCTAATATTAGCGCTTTATGTTCTGGATTATACTGTCACCCAGAATTATTCCTGTTCTGGAATCTTAAATTCCAAATATGAAAATCTCTGAATGTTTTCTCCCATACTTCCAATGTATTCATTCCCAGTTCTTTCTAATTTTTTAAAAATTATATTATCAAGGTATCTAGTTCAAAAAAGTCATCCTTCTTTTTCTTTCCTGTTTTTGGCTTATCTTCATTCTCTATCCAACCTGGATAACAGGGAGGTGATTCATGAAGCTGAGCTACTTCATGAGGCTTGCGGTTGAATCAATGGGAAAGAATAGTAAGACTAACAAAAAACTCACTAGGCTGAGGAAGCAACCATGTACAAAGCAACAGGAAAGAAGACATCTGGGAAACTAGATAACACTAGAGATTCAAAGTCATGGAGACTGGAGGTTGAGTCTGGAAGAACTTTTGTTTTCAAGGTATTTTCAGCTATGAGTATAGGAATCAGAGGAAAAGGATAGAAAGGAATAAGATCATAAATTCTGCTGGCAAAAGAGGTCCATATTCTTGAGGTACATACCTATCATCCAGGTACTACTAGATTTGCAGGTAATAATTTACATGATACAAGTCATTCAACTACCATGTGTTCTACTTTGATCACTTATTAAATGGGGATATTAATAGCTTCTATTCCATGAGCTTGTTAGTTACTAACCCAATTACTACGTGTAAAGTGCCAAAAAAAAAAAAAAAAAAAAAAAAAAAGGGCTAATTTTAATAGAATTCAAGAAACATGGCCAGGTGTGGTGGCTCATGCTTGTAATCCCAGTACTTTCGGAGGCTGAGGCAAGAGGATCACTTGAGGCCAGGAGTTCCAGACCAGCCTGGGTGAAGTAGCGAGACCCTGTCTCTGAAAATAAAAAGAAATGTTACTTGTTACTATAGATATTATTCAAATTACAGTGAAACCTAATGAACCATCTCTGTTCCACTGCAAAGTACACTGCTGTGATACTTAAGTATTCTTCTACCTTCTACTTAATATCCTTCCTCTTAAACTTCAAATACAGGGAAATTCTCTCCTGATATAGAAAATACCACTAATCAGGTTTTAAGTTTCATTCACAGTCAGTTAAGATGCCTGTTAAGATTTTCAGACCCTTCCTGCCTGTCTCTCCTCTAGCCTCACAGACATTCTGACTTAAATGGACAATGAAAGTACCAAATTCGTGTACTGTGTCTTGATTTCACACAGTACCTACTATGGTTTGTCCCCTCCTAAATTCACATTGAAATTTAATCCCTAATACAATAATATTAAAAGGTGATTAAGTCATGAGAGTGAAGCCCTCATAAATGGGATTGGCAACATTATAAATGGGCTGGAGGGAACTAATTTTGCCTTTCTACCTTCCGCCATGTGAGGAAGCAGCAAGAAGGTCCTCACCAGTCACTGAGTACCAGTACCTGGCCTTGGAGTTCCCACCCGCCAGAACAGTTAGAAAATATATTTTCATTCTTTACAAATTGGCCAGTTTCAGGTATTTTGTTATAGCACTACAAATAAACTAAGACAGTATCTTTCCACATAAGCACATGGTAATGGCCACATTAAAATATCAAAACTAATTATAAATTGAAACATACTTCAGCTGGGTGCGGTGGCTCATGTCCGTAATCCTAGCACTTTGGGAGGCCGAGGCAGGCGGATCACCTGAGGTCGGGAGTTTGAGACTAGCCTGACCAACATGGAGAAACCCCGTCTCTACTAAAAATTACAAAATTAATCAGGCATCGTGGTGCATGCCTGCAATCCCAGTTACTCGGGAGGCTGAGGCATGAGAATCGCTTGAACCTGGGAGGCGAAAGTTGCAGTGAGCTGAGACTGCACCACTGCACTCCAGCCTGGGCAACAAGAGTGAAACTCTGTCTCAAAAAAAAAAAAAAAAGGAAATATATTTCAATCCAGCGAGTGTCAGTTTATTCAACATAAACTCAATTGTTTCCTAACACTCAATTATTTTTTTTATGGGGGAAAACAAAACAAAATAAAATGAAACAAAATAAAAAATCTAAATGAACTTGTCTATTCTATGGTGATAACTGTACTAGAAATGTATTTAACAACTATATCAAGTATGATTAAATATTATATCTCATACAAGGACTTTATGCATTATATAAAAATAAAAAACTTGATTGATAAAAATAGAAAAATCAAAATTACAGTATACAGAAGCAAACTATAATCTGAAAGATTATATAGAATTTTGTGTCATGCATACCACTGTACTCTCTATGTGAATTTTGAAAATGGTATGTTAAAGTAATAAAAAAAATTTGTATTTGTATACCAAATAACAATTAATGCTAATTGTTATTAACATTAATATTTAAGAATTCCACCCTTTGGGAGGTCGAAGTGGGAGGATCACGAGGTCAGGAGATCAAGACCATCCTGGCTAACACGGTGAAACACCGCCTCTACTAAAAATACAAAATTAGTCGGGTATGGTGGTGCGGGCCTGTAGTCCCAGCTACTCCGGAGGCTGAGGCAGGAGAATGACGTGAGCCTAGGAGATGGAGCTTGCAGTGAGCTGAGATCTCACCATTGCTCTCCAGCCTGGGTGACTGAGCGAGACTCAATCTCAAAAAAAAAAAAAAAAAAAAAAAAGAATTCCACCAATCTAGATTTCTTAAAGAAAAACATCAAAAAATTAAAGAATTGGCTGGGTATGGTGGCTCATGCCTGTAATGCCAGCACACTGGGAGGCCAAGGCGAGCGGATTACCTGAGATCAGGAATTCGAGACTAGCCTGGACAACATGGTGAAACCCCATCTTTACTAAAAATACAAAAATTAGTCCGGAATGGTGTCAGGCACCTGTAATCCCAGATACTCAGAAGGCTGAGGCAGGAGAATCGCTTGAACCTGGAAGGCGGAGGTTGCAGTGAGCCGAGATTGCACCATTGCACTCTAGCCTAGGTGACAAGAGTGAAATTCCATCTCAAAAAACAAACAAAAACGAAAACAAAAAATGAAGAAAAAAATTAAAAATACAAAAGAATTGTATGATTTTCGGTTCAATATGTTTTATTTCATTTTTATGTCTTACATGTATGAAATATTTGTGTATAAATTTGTATGTTCTCAAGGAGCAGTTATTTTCTCTTCCCAATTTATATCATATTGTAAACATAATATACAAATAACCTAAACAAGTAAAAATGTGTCTAGCTAAAAGATCTAAAAGCATATCGTAAAAACAAAATTTAAACCAATATAAACCGAATGAGTTTATATACATTAAATTCTCCTCCTGTATATTTCAGGCAAAGGAATGGAAAAAGCCAAAGCTATGACTTCAACAACTTATTCTCAAAAAAAGTCATTACATTGCTTAAAAACTTCACTGATCATGCATCCTGTTCACACACAAAACTATTGTTGATTATATTGGAAGAATGCTGTCTGCAAAGGTTGTAAAATCAAGTCATGTTCTGTGAACAATACTTTTAGAGTCTTTAGTTAAGTCTTTGACTCATAAAATTGCACCTGCCTTTGAAATGGGTTTTACTCATCATCTCAAGTGCTCAGTTAAGTCAATGTGTGCAAAATTGTATCAGCCACTGCAATACTGAAGCAGTGAAGTGAATTTTGAAAAACTCTGTGAGAATGGTAATGGAAACATAATTTGCAGAAGTATTCTGAGTTCACTGTAAAGTACTACATCATACTTGCTTGCGTATTTTATTTTCCAATAATAATAAACTTATAAAAATGTGTGGCATTTCTTTATATTGATTATATGGCTTGAGCACTGTTACATACATTTTAATAAAATGTTAAGGTTTCACAGTTTTATACTTTTATTTTGATCATGACAACAGTAAAGTATAACTCATAAGAAAATATTGATACAAATTTATGATTTACAGCCATCTCATACAAATACATTTAATTAATTTAAGGACTTGAAAACACATATATTTTAATTAGGCATGTAATTTGTTTTATTAGGAAGTCTTACTGCTACATGTTAGTACCTGTCACAGAGATTATCAAAGTGAAAGGTGGGTCAACAGAAAGTAGTATCGCCTTCTGTATATGTGGGTTCCACATCTGTGCATTCAACCAACTACAGATCAGAAATATTCCCACCAAAGGATGCTTGTACATGTACTAAACATGCACACCTTTTGCTTGTCATCAATCCTTAAACAATATAGGATAACAATGATTTACACAGCGTTGTTGTTGTGTTAAGTATTATAAGTTATCTAGAGCTGATTTAAAGTATATTGAAGGATGTATATAGATTATATGCAAATGTTAAATACTACATTTTTCTAAATAAGGGACCTGAGTGTCTGTAAATGTTGGGTTCTGTGGGGCATCATAGAACCAATTCCCCCATAGATAGAGAGGGATGACCGTATAAAGATTGGAACACACAAAGACACAAAGATTGACAGTACAGAAGGGAAATGAATATACCTGCGAAACCATTGGATTCGGGTATAAAATGCCTAGAGAATAGTTCATGGCATTAAAAGCATATATTAAAAATAAGAAAGACTCAGAATCAGAAATACAGACGTTCATCTAAAAACATTTGAAAAATAACAGAAAATTAAAACCAAATAATGTGGATAAAAGAAAATATATAAGCAAATATTGCCCATGCCCTTCAAGTTTATATAAAATGAACAAATGCAAAGACTCAACTTCCTAAAACCAAAACAGGAAGAAATAGGAGGTCTGAAGAAGGCCATATCAAAGAATATCCAAAAATATCCTACATAAAAAAAAATCGTATCAAAAAAAGTGAACTCAGTTTTGAAAGTCTTTCTATAGAGAAACCTAAGTCCTAAAGGGCTCTACTGGTAAATTATTCTAGACTTTCAGGGAACAATTAATACTTATTTGGCAAACACTCATCCAGATAATAAAAAAAGAGCCTCACTTCACAACATCTTTTATGAAAGTGGCAAAAACTTCATAGTAAAACTCAACAAGAACATTTTAACAAAGGAAAATTCTAGATCAATGTCTTTCATGAACATGGATGTCAAAATCCTAAACAGTATATTAGTAAAATGAAACCAGTCATATTAGTAAAAAATATAGTACATCAAAATCCAAGTCTTTTCTTGCAGAAGTTCAGCCTTAGTTACCATTCAAAAATCAATCATTATAATTCACCTGATTAATAGAATAAAGGAAAAAATATTGCAATCACTTTAATATATATGGGAAACTATTCAAAACAAGTTAACAAAAATTCACAAGAAAAAAATTTTAAGCAAGATAAGAATATAAACTTTCCTTATTAAGAGTATCTGCCAAACATCAGAAGTTATTGTGAAATATTGAAGTATTTCCCAATAGGTAAAAGATGTCTATTGTCATGCTTTTAATGCGGCATTGTAGCGGAGATTCTAGTCAATGTAACAAAGTAAGAAAATTAAAAACAGTTAAGAGTTAGAAATAAATAAACTAAATAGTCGTTATTTGGAGATGACATGACTGTGCATGTAAACAAATCTAAAATAAACTACTGACGTATACACAGATAATCCTTGTATTAGTCAGGGTTCTCTAGAAGGATAGAGCAAATAGGACATATATATATTAGTCAGGGTTCTCTAGAGGGACAGAACTAATTAATAATAATAATAATATATATCTCAAAGAATATCTTTTTTATGTATATATAAAGGGGAGTTTATTAAGTATTAATTTACATGATTACAGGGTCCCACAATAGGCTGTCTGCTAGCTTAAGGAGCAAAGATAGCCAGTCCAAGTCTTAAAACGGAAGAACTTGGAATCCGATGTTCGAAGGCAGGAAATATCCAGCACTGGAGAAAGATGTAGGCTGGGGGCTAGGCCAGCCTCGCCTTTTCACATTTTTCTGTCTGCTTTATATTCACTGGCAGCTGATTAGATGATGCCCACCAGATTAAGGGTGGGTCTGCTTTCCCCAGCCCACTGACTCAAATGTTAATCTTCTTTGGCAATACCCTCACAGACACACCCAGGATCAATACTTTGCATCCTCAATCCAATCAAGTTGACACTCAGTGTTAACCATCACAATCCCAGACTTACCATCCCTTGACTTAGCATGGTATTTTTTGACTTTATGATGGTATTTAAGTGATAATCTTTTTATATGATTCAATGGGGCTATGTCCAAACAAATCCATCATAAATTGAAAATATTTTCCATTTATGATGGGTTTATCTGGATGTATCACTATTGTAAGATGAAAAGTATCTGTGAACATACACACACACACACACACACACACACACACACGTGTGCCTCTGCTATGGTTTGAATAAGTTCTTCGAAGTTGAGGTGTTGAAAAACATAACACTTTAATGTGACAGTGTTGAGAGGTGGGATCTCCAAGAGGTCAGGAAGCCTCTGTCCTCATGAATAAATTAATGTCATTATTCCAAAAATGGGGTTGCTATCATGGAATTTTTTTTTTTTTTAAATAAAAAGCCATGTGATGAGGCCAGGCGTGGTAGCTCACACCTGTAATCCTAGCACTTTGGAAGCCCAAGGTGGGTGGATCACTTGAGGTCAGGAGTTCGAGACCAGCCTGGCCAACATGGCAAAACTCTGTTTACTAAAAATACAAAAATTAGCTGGCTGTTGTAGTGTGTACCTGTAGTCCCAGCTACTTGGGAGGGAGGCAGGAGAATCGCTTGAACCTGGGAGATGGAAGTTGCAGTGAGCCAAGATCGTGCCACTGCACTCCAGCCTGGGCAACAGAGCGAGACTCAGTCTCGAAAGAAAAAAAAGTCATGTGATACCTTCTGCCAAGTCACGATGAAGCAAGGTCCTCACCAGGTGTGACCCCTCAATCCTGGACTTTCTCACCTCCAAAATCATAAGCCCAATAAATTTCTGTTTATTATAAATCACCCAGTCTGTGGTATCCTGCTATAGCAGAACAATAGGAACTAAGACAATATTATATAATACATATGATGTATTCCCTATATGAGAAACATTTCTAAAATGAATTTAAAATATATCACTTACAATAGCGTCAATAAAACCAAATAATGAAGGATAAATCTTGCCAAAACTTGTATCATGTCTCTATACTAAAATAATAAATGTAATTAGTAAAACTGAAGGGGATATAAATAAAACGAGGTGTATTTTATGTTCATAGGTTTGAAAGCATGGTTCTCAAATGGAGCTTTAAATTCTATATAATGGCAAAATGGCATAACAAACTTTCAGAAAGAGATCATTTCTAAAATGGCATTTGCAAATATAAAGGCTAAGAATAGCTGGACTAATCTTGAAGGAAAAAAAAAAATAAGGGAGAAGTACCTCTACTAAATGTTCAGATTTTTAATTAACAATTTAGAATATGTGCTTTATTTTCAAATACGGACATGTAGAACAATGGAACGAAGTAGAGAATTCGGAAACATTACTACACATATATGACTGATTTTGAATGAAGGTGGCTTAGTAGAGACAAATAGCCAGTAAATGTAGTAGCTAAGACAACTGGATATAAAATCCCCCTCCACCATTTTTCTGTCCTCTCTACCACTCACCATATACAAAAATCCGTGTCAAGTAGATTATAAATATAAATGAAAAAGGAAAAACTTTAAGCTATTGTTAAAGTATTGTCAAGCTATGCCATATAGACCAAAACCAACTTACCACCTGCTTTTGTATGGCCTGTGAGCTAAGAATGGTTTTTACATTTTTAAATAGCTAAACAAAATCAAAAGAAGAATTTCATTTTATGACATATGAAAATTATATGAAATTCAAATTTCAGTTTCTATAAATGAGGACTTATTGGAACATAAACATTCTCACTAAATTAGGTATTTTTTTATGGCAGCTTTTGTGCTACGATGACAGTCTTCAGTAAGTGTGACAAAACAGTGTGACCTGAGAAACCAAAGATATTTACTACCTGGCTCTTTACAAAAAAAGTTTTTGGCAACCTCTGCATTAGAGGATGATATCGAAGAATATCTTTTTTACCTTTGTACTGATAAAGATTTATTAAACAGTGAAGATGGATAATTTGGCCCTCAATAAATTAATAATTTATTTCAGTCAAAAGACATCTCATAAAGAAAGAACAGACAAGCCACATAATGTGAGAGGTATTTGCAGCATATGTTATTGAAAAAGGGTTACATTTACCAAAAGAAAAAAAAAAAACAAACAGAGAGGAAAACTTTAAATGTGCAAATTTGATCAAGCACTCTAAAAGAAAGATATTCATATGGCCAATAAGCATATCAGAAGATGTTCAATCATATAAATCATCAGAAAAAAATCAAAGTAGTAATAACAATGGAATGCTGCAGCAAATCAACAAATATGACAAAATTAAAAGGCTAAAACAGCAGTTATTACCAATGACCTAGAAAAAATAGGTATCTTATATATTCCTGGTGAGAAGGTAATTCGGTACAATTATTTTGAGAAACTTTTAGTGTCTGTCAAAGTTGAAAACACACATAACCCATTTATCAAGTAAATCCCTTCCTATCCAAAACAAAGGTACCATTTGTATTCATACAAAAATGTATAGCACTATATATAACATTACTATTCTGGAAGTGGCACAAACACCCACCAGCTGTAGATAAAATACATATATTGTAGAATGATCATACAATGGAATACCATACAGAAGTGAAAATAAATGAACTATTTTTCCATGCATTAACATGAATAAATAAAATAGGCATAGTATATTGACTGAAAGAAACCAGATACAAAAGGGTATATCATGTACAATCACATTTATACAAATTCCAAACACTGACAAAACTAACGTTATTGGTCATATTTGTAGAGATGAGAAGGGGTGGTAGAGACAAGAGGGTGACCTGGAATGTGCTACTGATTTTATCTTTCTTGACCTGCATGGTGGTTATTTGAATTCATGATTTGCACACTGTCCTGTTTATTTTAAAACATGAAAGGATAAAATCAAATGAAGGAATTTTATGACATGTATTTAAATTAGACAAACAAATTTGTCTTAAGAACTAAGCTTTCTTAGAAAAATCTTGGACAGATTGGAGTCTATAGTGTCATCACTTCTATCTAAATATCCAAGAAAAGTATATTCTTTTTTTATTTTTACAAAGTAAAGGAAGAGTCAAGAACAATAGTATTTTAAATAGCAATGTTCCAGACAAAACAGGCTATCTAAACCTGGCAATATTGTATTGAATCAGCCATAGGAGATGCATGATGCGCATTTTGGCACTCCTTTTAAGCAATACTATTAGGATAGAGTTTATGTTCAATAAGTATTATCAAAATCTACTGCTTCCTTTTTAAATGGTCTATGCCAAAATATTTCTTCCTCATTTTAATACTCTACTTATATCTTTTTGCAAATTGTATTAAAGTTTTGAGAAAAGTAAATTGGTTTCTAGGAGAACTGAAAACATGGGCACTTGCCTTTTGGCTCCAATTTATTATTAAATGCATCATACAGAAAATAATGTACATTTCTAATAAGTAAACTTTAATGAAACATAGAAAATTACAAATAAGTAAATTGAAATAAATACAGTTTTAAAAAATGTCACCCTAATGATGAGTATGAAATATTCATTCTAGCCCAAGTTATGAGAGTACTTTCTGGCATAGTTATATTTAGGTTAAAACAAATTCACTGTGAAATCATGTATGTAATCAATCTAAGTCTCCTTACCCTTATTACAAGACAGTATGCCACCTCTCATCAACAACTAATGCTATATTTAATCAAACAGAAAAGTCCTAAGATAGCTGAGGTATTAAAATTCTAGTGGACTAACATCCATTAAACATAAGATTTTTTAAAAGTTCAACTGAAGAGAATATAAAGCACCCTTTATTAAATGTAAAACAAACAAGACCTAAAGTAGAATATTAAGTTAACTCAAAAAGGATTTTTACAGTTTCTCTTTATTTTTATTTCTGGTTTTAAGGTTTAGAAATATGCTCATAGAGTTAATGTTTACATTTTATGCTTAGTCCTTTATTTATTTGGCAAACAGTTCAGAACAGGGAGGCATCTGCTCCATTTTACTTGTAAAATTCAATGGATAATAAAGAAAAAACTCATGGTGGATATAAACCAGCCTCCTCCAAAAAAATAAAGAAGGGGAAAAGGGAGCTCAAAGAAAAAAAAAAAAAAAAAAGGAAAACCTAGTAGTACTCCTTCCCTGGATGTTTGAGTATGCTTTCCCTGCTCAAACGATACAATTTCAGCTACACAAGTGCATGGTGAATGAGAAAGGGAAGCCACATCAAAGTGCCTAGAACAAGTGATTCCTGAGCCTTCTCCACAAATCTACACTCAACATCTCAGGACTGAGATAATCTAAAGGAAAACAATTCTGGGAGAACAGAGAACCAGGGGTGCCTGCAAGACACCATCTCATTCCCAAGTCCTCCACAGTAGCACACACCGGGCCCAGTTTTTATTCTTATCTTTAGGAAAAAAATACGTTCTACCCAAGAAAAAAAATCATTAAACCTATGAAGAATTCAGACTCTTAAAGGAAAAAATATAATAAAGACAATCTATATCACTGAAGGCAAAATTAGTGGAGCAAACAGATAAGGTTTTTTTTTTAAGTTCAGGTTTATTGAAGTATAACTATACATACAGTAAAATTCTTAGAGATACATATCAAATGTTTCTGATATGGTTTGCCTTTGTTGCCACACAAATCTCATCTTGAATTGTAATGCCCAAGTATCGCTGGAACTCCCTGGTGGGAGATGATTGGATCATGGGGGTGGTTTGCCCCACACTGTTCTCATGATTCTTATAAAATCTGATAGTTTTATAAGTGTTTGACAGTTCTTCCCTAACACATACACACTCTCTCCTGCTGCCTTGTGAAGAAGGTGTCTGCTTCCCCTTCCACCATGATTGTAAGTTTCCTGAGGCTTCCCCAGTCACGTGGAACTGTGAAACAATTCAACTTCCTTTGTTTATAAATTACCCAATCTTGGGTAGTATCTTCTTAGCAGAGTGAGAACGGACAAATACCGTATCGAAATCAAATGAAGAATAATTCCAACACTTCGAAAAATTGCCTCAAAATACTTTGTCATCAATCTCCTTTTCCCATAAGTCCTTGAAAATTGCTAACCTGTTTCCATTCCTTTAGTTTTGCGTTTTTCAGAATGTCTTATAAATAAACATCATATAATATGTAAACATTTGAATCTGACTTCTTTCATTTATCATAATGCATTTGGGATCCATGCATATGTTTGCTCATATCAGGAATAGTTAATTCTTTTGTGTTTCTGAATAGTATTCCATTTTAAAGGATGTACTCTATTTTGTTTACCTATTTATCTATTGAAAAATCATTTGGGTTATTTCCAGATTTTGGTAATTATGAACAAAGCTACAACAAATATTGTATAGATTCTTCTTACATGTAAAACATAGAATATGTTTTACATTCTTTTGGGTAAATATCTAGAAGTAGGATTGCTGCATCTCGAGATAAATGAAAATTTGGTTTATTATAAAAAACTGGCAACTGTTTTCTAAAGGGGCTGTGCTATTTTGTAATTCTGCTATCAGTTTAAAAGAGTGCCAATTACACCATATCCTATCAGCACTTCATACCGCCACTTTTTAAAAGTGTAGTTATATTAAAAGTTGTTGAGTAGTACTGTCTTTTTAAAATTTGTATTTATCTAGTGAATGGTGATGGTGAATATCTTCATCTATTTATTGGCCAAATGTCTATTTCCTTAGGTGAATGGGAAATCTTTTGCCCATTTTTTCTCACTGTTTTGAAAATTATTATTGTGGTTCAGTTTTAAGAAACTTTAAAATCTCAGCAGACTTGTATCAGATATATATTTAAAAATATTTTTCTCAATCTGTAGCTTATGGTTTTATTTTTTAATATGGTCATTTGAACGTAAGTTGTTGATTTTGATATATTCCCGTTGATCATTTTTTCTTTAATGAGTTGTGCTTTTGTGTACTACTTAAGAAAACATTTTCTAACCTAGAGTACCAAAGTTTTTCTTCTCTGATATAGTCTAGAAATATTACAGCTTTGGGTTTGTTATTTAGGTTTAGGATCCATTTAAATTTTAATACGCTTCAAAGTATGATTTGAAGTTCTTTTTTAAATATGGATGTCTAGTTGTTTCAGCACTCTGTTGGAAAGATAACCTTTTATGCATTGAATTGCCTTTGAGTCTTTGTCAAACATCAATGAGCTATATATATGCAAGTTCCATTTTGCACTTTTTTTCCATTGACCTATATATCTATTCTTTCACCAATATTACACTGTCTTTTTAATAACTTTTATTTCAAGTTTGGGGGTACATGTGCAGGTTTGTTACTTAGGTAAACTTATGTCATAAGGGTTTGCTATATAAATTATTTCATCACCCAAGTATTGTGCCTAGTACCCATTAGTTATTTTTTCCTTATTCTCTTCCTCCTCCCATCCTCCACCTTTCAGTAGGCTCTGGTGTGTGTTGCTCCCTGCCATGTGTTTATGTATTCTCATCATTTAGCTCCTACTTGTAAGTGAGAATATGCAGTGTTTGGTGGTCTGTTCCTGTGTTAGTTTGCTAAGGATAATGACCTCCAGCTTTATCCATGTCTCTGCAAAGGGCGTGATCTCATTCTTTTTTATGGCTGTATAGTATTCCAAGGTGTATATGGACCACATATTCTTTATTCAGCCTATTATTGATGGACATTTAAGTTGATTCCATGTCTTTGCTATTGTGAATATGCTGTCTTATTACTGTAGGAAAGTCTTGACATCAGATAGCGTGCATACTTCCACTTTTTCACAATTGTTGTGACCAATAAAAATTCTGTGATTTTCCTTATAAATTTTAGAATCAACTTGATGGTGTTTATGTGAGAAAAAACCTGTTGAGATTTTCAGTGAATAATGATAAATTCATAGAACAATTTGGGGACAAGTAGTGCCTGAACAACACTGGTTCTTGCCGTCCAGGAACATGGCCTATTTAGGTTGTCTCTGATTTCTCCTATCAGTGTTGTATAGTTTTCAGCATAGAAAACTTATCTATAAGTGGCTAAAAGTCTCATGTTTTTGGTGTTATTGTAAATTAAGCTTTTTATATTAACCTCATTATCCAATTGTTTATTGCTCATACACAGAAATACAATCAATTTTTGAAATTTTTGACTTTCTTAAACTAACTTCCTAGTTTTATTAGATTTTTGATAGACTCTTCGGGGTTTTCTGCATAAAAATTATTTTACTTTTAAATATTGATAATTTTATCTTTCTAAACTGTATGACTTTAATTTACTCCAATACAAGTTGAGTAGAAGTGGTGACAGCAATCATCTTAAACATCTTACCAGTCTTAGAAGAAAGCATAAAGGCTTTCACAGTTAATTATGGGTATATCCTTAGATTTTTCTTTTATGTGTGTTATCAGTGTTAGGGTATTTTTTGAAACTCATAGGCTTTTTATAATAATAGTTTTAGATTTACAAAAATGTGAGCCAATGGAAAATAGTACATAAAGTTGCCATATACCATTACCCTATATAGTTTCCCCTGTTATTAATGTCTTGTATTAGTGTAGTACGTTTGCTATAAATAATTAACCAATATCAATAGATTTTGATTATTAAAGTTTTTGCATTAAGGTTCATTCTTTCTGTTAAATAGTTTTATCAGTTTTGACAAATGCATAAATCATGTATCAATTCGTTACCATATCCTGTAGAATAGTTTCACTATTCCAAATATTCTTGTGTGTCACAATTTATCCCTCATTTTCCTCGTAAACTCCTAGTAATCTTTTTCTATAGTTTTGTCTTTTCCAAAATGTTATGTGTTTGTAACAATACAGTATATAGCCTTTTCAGACTAGCTTCTTCCACTTAATAATATGCGCTTAAGGTTTCTCTATGCCTTTTTGCATCTCCATAGTTTACTACTCCTGTTTTTTGAGACGGAGTCTCACTCTTTGACCCAGACTGGAGCGCAGTGGCGCGATATTGGCTCACTGCAAGCTCCGCCTCCCGGGTTCACGCCATTCTCCTGCCGCAGCCTCCCTAGAAGCTGGGACTACAGGCGCCCGCCACCACGACCGGCTAACTTTTTGTATCCTTAATGGAAACAGAGTTTTACCATGTTAGTCAGGAAGGTCTCGATCTCCTGACCTCGTGACCCACCTGCCTCGGCCTCCCAAAGTGCTGGGATTACAGGCATGAGCCACTACGCCCGGTCCATAGTTTGCTGCTCTTTACAGCTGAGTAACGTTTGATTACATGGCTGTACCATCATTTATTCATCTACTCACCTATTGAAGGACACCTTTGTTACTTTCAGGTTTTGGCAATTATGAATAAAGCTACAATAAACACTCATAGAACCTAAGTTTTAAACTCAATCGGGTAAATAGGAGTGTAATTACTGGATCCTATGGTAAAAGTATATTTAACTTTGTAAGAAACTGTCAAACTGTCTTCCAAAGTGTCTGTACCATGTGCATTTTTACCGGCAATAAATGAAAGTTCCTCATGCTCCATATTCTTGCCAGCAAATGGTATTTTCAGGTTTTTTGGATTTTAGTCATTCTAGAAGTTTTGTATTCGTATATCTTGTTCTAGTTTGCAAGTCCTTAAAGATGTACAATGTTGATTATATTTTCTCATGTTTTTTGCCTTATGTATATCTTTTTGGTGAAATGTCTATTCACGTATTTTGTCAATATTTTTTCACGAATATTTCCTCCAAGTCTGTGGCTTGCCTTTTAATTATTTTAACTATGTCTTTTGCAGAGATTCTTTTTTTATTTTTAATAACATCCAACTAATATGTTGTTTTGAATCATAAATTTGGTGTTTTATCTAGAAATTCATCATCAAACTTAATATCAGCTAGATTATACCTATGGTTTTTCCTACAAGTTTTACAGTTTTGCATTTTGCATTTAGGTCTATGATTCATTTTGAGTTAATTTTTATACAAGGTGTAAGGTCTATGTTCAGATTCATTTTTTGCAGATGTAGATATCCAGTTGGTCCAGCATCATTTGTTGAAAAATGACCATTTCGTTGCCTCTGCACCTTTGTTAGAGACAGGAAAATCGTTGAGCCCAGGAATGCTGTGACCAGCCTGGGCAACAAAGCAAGACTGCATCTCAATAATAAATAGATAAATAAAAAGAAAGATCAGTCAACTATATTTTTGTCCAGACTTTTGTAAGGAGGAATCTAATTTTATACACATGTATTCTTTTTATATAATTTTCAAATGTTTAAAAACCTGTTTCTTAATATTTCTCATGCAATATATAAGTTTTACAAACAAGTATACTTTGCATATACTACCCAGTTTAGGAAATAAAGTATTTAAAGTCCTTTATGTATACTCTCTTTTTATAACATCTGAGCTTATCATTTTATTTATTATTTTACTACATAAGAATATATATCTAAGCAAATTATTTTACATATTTTAAAATGTTATATCTATAGTCACATTTAAATCTTTTTGCAACTTGGTTTTTGCTCAATTTTATGTAGCTGTAGCATGTTATTAAGATTCATCTATTGTGAAGCTGTAGTTAATTTTTCCATTTGAGTTTTAGTTTTAAAAAATATTGAGTTGCAAAAGTATATATTCTGGACACAAAATAATTTTTGACATGTATTATAGAATATTTTATACCAGTTTTCATATTGCTTTTGCTTTTTACTATCATTTTAAAACTAAAATTGTACTGTGGGATAATTTTAGAATTACTTAGAAGTTTCAAAGATTGTACAGAGTTCCTATATACCCCTCATCCAGTTTCCGCTATTGTGAACATCTTACATACATATGGTACGTTTACCACAATTTATAAACCAACATTGTTATACTACTATAAATTAAACTCTGAACTTTGTTTTTATTTCGCCAGTTTCCTGCTAATATCCTTTCTCTGTTTTAGAATTCAATCCAGAATACCACGTTGCATTGAGCATGTTATATTTTAATGAAGATACATTTTCTATTTTTTTTAATCAACTTTTATTTTAAGTTCCAGGTACATGTGCAGGATGTGCAGGTTTGTTACATAGGTAAACATGTGCCATGTTGGCCACATGAATGTCTTCTTTTGAGAAGTGTCTGTTCATATTCTTTGACCACTTTTTAATGGGATTGTTTGTTTTATTCCTGTAAATTTGTTTAAGTTCATTGTAGACTCTGGATATCACACCTTGTCAGATGGATAGATTGCAAATATTGTCTCCTATTCTGTAGGCTGTCTGTTCACTCTGATGATAGATTCTTTTGCTGGGCAGAAACTCTTTAGTTTTATTAGACACCATTTGTCAATTTTTGCTTTTGTTGCTATTGCTTTTAAGCATTGAATTTTGTATTTTTTAATATTTATGTTGGAGAATTTTTCCTATAATTTGTATTCTGTGCAGTGTAAAACTTCTTCCCCATCTAAAATCATAATAGAGTTTCCTACATTTTCCTGGAAGATTTAAAGTTTTGTTTTTCACATTTTTAGTTAATTAATCTTTATTTTGTTTTTGTAAGATGTAAGGAGGGTTTACTTTTTTTTCCCATGTGGAAAACCAGTTGTACTAAGACCATTGGTTGAATAATTATTCTTTCCACACTATCTTAAATGTCTTCTTTGTCATATCAAGTTTCCATGGATATTTTATTTGGTGAATTTGTTGACATCTGGGAGATATTGCATGGCCATTTTCAAACAGATCCCTCTTTTTCTTCTTTATAATTAGTAAATTTAATCCTTTGGTCCACAAGATAATTTTTTAAATTGTTTTCTCAATTTCTACAAGAAGTTTCTATTGGAATTATATTTGAAAATGCTTTACATGAGTAAGTTATTTGGAGAGAACCGGCATTTTTGTGAAATAGCCAAATGTACTATAATAATTTTAATAGGTGAGATAATTCAATTGTCCAAAGTGTGGGTATTCCAGATTGAGTTTCTTGGTAAAGTGACTCCAAGAAGAGTAGCATGTAGGAAGTTTATTTGACAGTGCTCCTGGGATCAACATGTTTTTGAGGCAAAATGAGGAAGCAGAAAGAAAAAAGCAGGATTGTCTAGAGGGAAAAGTTAGACTGTAATGCAGTCACGGTAAGGTGGCAACCCCAATGGGAGAGCTGATGGTAGGACTAGCTTTCAGAGTTACCAGAGTTGGGCAAAAGAGTCCAGGCATATACAGCTATGGGTAGACCAGCCATTGGAAAACAACTGGACATCCAGGTGTCTTAGAGAGTTTGGGCTAACATAACAAAGTATCATGGACTGTGTGGCTTATAAACAATGCAAATGTATTTCTCAAAGTTCTAGAAGCTAGAAGTCTAAGATCAGGGTGCCAGCATGGTCTAGTTCTGGTAAAGGCCCTTTTCCAGGTTGAAGACTGCAGTCTTCTCATCGTATCCTGGCAAAAGAAGGCCAATACCACTCTCTCTAGGATAATGAAGACTCCACCTTTATGATATAATTACCTCCCCAAGGTCAAACCTCATAACATCACATTGGGGGTTAGAATTTCAACATAGGAGTTTTAGAAGGACACACACATTCAGTCCATTGCATCAGGTTAGTTTTTCATTTGTTTGTTTTTACTGGTTTGTTTTTTAATCCAAATTCAGTCTAGTCCTTGTCAAGGTTTGAAACAAACTAGCTATTGTCTATTCTAGTAAAAATCATTTGATCCTGTAGCTTCAGGAGAATTGCAACTCGGAGTTGGGCTAGAAAATACGTAGTAGACTGGCTACCACCTCCGACTTCCTCATTTCTTAGCTCCCCACTGCTTTCTCCATTCACTTTTATTATTAAGAGCTATAGTGTACATGCATGTTGGTAGCCTCAACAGACTATGAAGTCCCAATGAAAATGTACACTATTTATACTCCAAAGCAGAAGGGAGAACAACTTCTTTTACCTCATCAAGAGATAAATGGTTACATCACAGAATAAGCTGCTAGGCTAATTCCTAGGGTAAGTGTTTACATTTCACGGAGTTATGAAGTCAATAACGTTGAGGACGTACTGCATTATAAACTGGAAATAGAGATTATCTAGGACATGGAGAGAATCATTTACATTCAAAAAAGTTATGTTTACAAAGAGGCGCAAGAGTCAAAGGGAAGTTGACTGCGTCTTTCCTCCTTTATAAGCAAATACAATTCATTTTTAAAAGTTACTTTTATGGAAGTCTTTGGGGATCTGATTCTGCTCTTGTTACTCTTGACTCTCGTGATACCTCATTTTCTTCCTCTTATAAAGTGTGTTTAGATTGTGAGTTCATATTTGGCTGACTCTAAACAGTAGAGATCATGAATGACCTGAGAGAAAGTATGGTCTCCCAGAAGATGATTCCTACAAGCTTTTCCTTTGGGCTCTGGGCCTCTATGCACCATTAATTTGACTCCAGGTTTTCCTTAATGTTTCTGTTTGAAATTTCCCAAATTGGTTACAAATTATATTGAGAAGGATACCTATTTCCAATTTCCACACATAGCTGACATAAAAGCTGACATACAGTTCTCCTTATTGGTACTTTTGCTACTATAGGATGATTTTTATAACTCTTTCACTGATATTATATTTCTTTGAGAGTCTTGACTTGTGTGTGTGTGTGTGTGTGTGTGTGTGTTTGTGTTTGTGTGAGATCTCATTTCCAACTGTCTACCTCATTTAGCCCCAAGGCTTTGTCTTCTATTCTCCACAAGGATTTTAAAGCCTGGTATTTGTATAACACCCTGGGCCATTTACAGGTTCAGTGCTTACTGTATATATTAAATTTCTTTTTTCTTTTTTCTTTTTTTTGTTGGGGGGACACCCACAGATTTCCTTTCTATTTTTTGAATATAAATAGATGTATATTGAAAAATCCTATGGTTATAATTTATCCAGCAATTTTAGATTTTTTTTAAGGGGAATGTTTGTCATATATTCATAAGCAATTTTGCCCTTATTGTTCTTTGGAATATGTTTTATTTTCTGTTTATTCCTCTTTGTCTCATCTGTCTACAATCAGTACTTTTTTATAGTTACAGAAAATCTCCCTCACGGTTATCAAAGGGTAAAAACAAAAGCAAATAGAAGTTTAATCAATGGATACATACTCTCTATCATTCTAAATATAACCTTACAAATTTACTAACTTCAAAAAGTCTTAACCTCATGAAGATGAAATGATGCCCTGTTTCTCAAATTTGGGGCTAGTATGGGAATTGAAATAAAACAAAATATACTTGATTATAATAATTTTACTAGTTTATGTATCATTATTATTATTCTCTTAGAAATTTATACAACAGGATTATTTTGGAAAAAAAGTATGAATAAGTATTGCATTTCACCAATAAGAAGAGAAATATGTTTACGTGTAGACAGAAAGTTAGAACTAGGCCTTTCAGACTTGGTAAAGGAGATGTAAGAATGAATTAACAGAAATGGAAAGGGTTTAAAATAAGCTAGGACAACAAGTGACATTGGTACAGGGATAGAAAGAATACATAATCTGGTAGGTACTTGCATAGCCAATTTTATTGTCATATTTACTCATATAAAAGAATACTTTTTGCAGAAGTTTATAATATATATTATATATTATATTTACTAACTTAGATATGCTTAGATATTATATTAATTATAATATCTAGGAGTTACTTCCTTGTTTATGCTACAGTGAATTTCTTAACCAAAGACTCTTGTTATATATTAAATATAATTCAGTTGTAACTTGAGGAACTAGTCAAATTAGTTTGACTTCTGTTTTGTGAAATTCTGAATACATATGCTCAGAAAATTCATAATGTTGATCTGTCTCTAACTTGATGATTTGTTAAAGTTTACAACCAGTTTCTTTCTATAGAATCAGGGTCCTGGCTTTGTTGGGCAGAGGGCCACAATTTTAGGGCTCTATTCTTTTACTCTGTCTCATACTGGAAAAAGCCTTTTGTCACTAGGTTTTTTGTGAAGTTTGTCACATATAAAGTAATTTTCCAGGGTCAGGGAGAGCTTCTTCTCAAAGTCAAGATGAAATTTTTATATGTCTGCTAAAATCCATACACATTTGCCCTACCGTCAGACCACAACTAACCAAAACATCTCTGGCTGTTTAAACACAATGTCCAAACACACTTTCAAACTTGTAAACAATTCTGTAAACCCAATAAAAATAATGTATAAATAGAACACATGTAGGAAGGCTTTCTGACATTTAAGAAAAATCAATCCATGTCATTGAGCAAAATTTCCATTAAATGTAGAGAGAGTCAAGTAAGTGGATAGAAAGGTTTCCAAGTCCTAGCATCCCTGAAGTAAAAGAAGAGTAATTCAACATCCTTATTATTAGTTTGACTGTACAACTGGCTGCAATTTTTGAACACCACTTCTAGAAAAATTCAGTTTCAAATAGCATCAGTAAGACTCATATCAAGATTTTTTAAAGTTGGATAGTCTGTTAACCAAATTGCTCTGTAAATTCACTCCATAATATGCTTCTGTGTAGTAGTCCTTTGTTACTACAAGTTCAGTGAGAGTCCTTACTTTTTTATTATACACCCTTTGATTACTGGAGTTATGGAAATGAATATGACAAATTTAGTTACCTGTGATTTGCTGATACAATAGAAGTCTCTTCAGGTAGTGCAAGAGGGCCCATAATCTGATTTACGTAGGGGGTCATGGAAAATCCTATGCAGTCAGGAGTTATTTAATACTTAGTATACCAGATAGCCTGCTAAGGACTGGGAAAATGTATTAGGTGCCAGAAAGTTTGAAGTTGACCTAATTTGATATTTTAATAACATGCTTTGGTAAACTATTAGTTGATATGGAAGTGTGCCAAACAGTATGCTTATGACAGGAATATGTGTTTTAATTTTATACTGAAAATATAATTTTAAGATAAAAAGATTTAGTATATTTAACAGTAGTTTACTAATGTTAGTATATAACTTATAACTTTCCAAAAATGGTAAGCCTTCTAAACAACTTTTTGCTTGTGTTATTCTCCCAGTGGCACTCTGATTGTTAAAATTTAGACTGAGGATATTCATATATAATTTATATATATTGCATGTGTCTGTGTGTGTGTATTGAGACATATATGATTATATAGTCTAAATCTGAGTTATACAAATGCATATGTACACATATATTGTTATATGTGTGTGTGTGTGTATAAAACCTTAAAGTATCACTTATGCTGTTATCATATGATATGGTTTGGGTCTCTGTCCCTGCCCAAATCTCATGTTGAGTTTTAACGCCACTGTTGGAAGAGAGGCCTGATGGGAGGGGATTGGATCTTGAAAGCAGATTTTCCCCATGCTGTTCTTGTAATCATTTACATTTGAAAACATTATGTTTAGAAAGAGGCCCAAGAGTCAAAGAGAAGTCAGCTGCCTCATTCCCCTTTATAAGCAAATAAAATTCATTTTTAAAGGTTTACTTTTATAGAAGTATTTGGGGATCTGATTCTGCTCAAATCACTTGTAATAGTGAGTTCTCACGAGATCTGGTTGTTTATAAAAGTGTGTAGCACATCCCGCTTTGCTGTCTCTTCCTCTTGCTCCGGCCACATAAGATGTGACTCCTTTCTCTTAGCCTTCCACTAGGATTATAAGTTTCCAGAGGCCTCCCCAGTCATACTTCCTCTACAGCCTGTAGAACTGTGAGCCAATTAAACCTCTTCTCTTTGTAAATTACCCAGTTTCAGATAGTTCCTTATAGCAATGCGAGAACAGACTAATATACCATGTGACGTATGCTTGTCGTTTAATCATATCATTTTCTTTATCATTTTGAAATTCAGTGGCAGTAAATATATTCAGCTAGTATTTATCAGAAACTCTGGCAAATAGCTCACCATTAGGACAGCAATCTTATCTGCCAGATGACTGGACAGTAATGATTCTGGAGATTCTGAAGAATTTTCCTCCCATCCCAGCCTTTGAAAGATTTACCTTTACAGACTGAACTGCAATAGCGTCTCCCAGGATATACTCAGAATATTCCTAGTCAGAAGGTGATAAATGTACTGTTCTTGGGAAATCTTAGCAGCTTTTTACTTTTTATCATCAAGGCCTAAGGCCATCAATTTTAAGTGTCATAGAATTGTGGCTAGTATTTGTTTAATTTCTTTTACATCTGTGACTATACAGCCTTCACCATTCTTAATCTTGTATATTTTTATTTTCCTGTTAAACTGCTATTTTGAAAGAAGCAGTTCTGGATTCATGCATTCTTCCTACTAATTCTTAGATTTTTACTTCATCCATTTCAGCGTGTATATTTATTAGCTTTCCTACATTTATGGGGACATTTTGTTGTTCTTTTTCATAAAATGGACATCAGTTTAAATTTATTAGCATGAGCGTTAAGGAACTTTCCTTCTTAATAATGACATTATGTAGCTTTAAGTGCCTCTTTGTTCCTCTGTGAAGAGTCTGCCCTGTGCCTCACAGGTTTTATAGACACACTTTAACGAAAGATTATACAATTTCTGTGGAGTTTTTTAGATGCGATTTTGCCTAAGAATTATCTCCTAATTTCTAAATAAAATTTTATTTTTGACCAACTTTTCATTTTTTTTCTGTTCATTTTTAGATTGTGATTTCAGAATATGTCCTTTTACATATTACATTTACTGTGCTTATCTTGTCTACTGGCTCCATCCAAATCTTAAAGGGACTCATTGATGTTTCATAGTACATATGTATTTATCTCATCTATTTCGTCTTGCACACTTTTGCTTTCACAACTAAAAGATTGACTTAAGATATTATTTTCATTGATGTCACGATAATACAAACTGATTTTACACAAGTGAATTTTTTTGGTCCCATTTATTTTGTCATTTTACTATTTTCGTATATACACACACATATTGTGACTTGCTCAAAAGCATTTCTTCTCAATTTTATTTTCTCTCGTGCTATGGTCTTTTCCCAGTTGATTTATGACTTGGCTTGAGTATTTGCTCCAGTGTTTTCTTCAAATAGGATTTGTGGGTGATATTTTGTCTCAATCCTGCTGTATCCACAAGCACCTTTCATTTATCTGTACAAGTGAATGACATGTTGGGTTGGTATAAAATAGATATATCCAATTTAGTCTTTCCTCAACTCAAATAAATGTTCTCTGTTGCTTATTCATTGTTTCCTCTCTGCCATTTGTTTCTTTTTCTCCTTCTGTACCTCATAGCATTCAGATTGATCTATCCTAAGACGTTCATGATTTCTATTCTTTTGCATTTTTGCTCTACGATTTAAAAAATGCTTGTTTTCTTAAGCCACCAACTATGCACTGAGTATCCTTTCCTTTTTGTCTCATTTTAAAAACTTGTTCTTATTATTTAAGTTGCTCTGTCTCCTTCATTGGCTCTGTTTGGTTGAATCCTCTTCATATTCTGTTTCTTTTGCTGTCTTCCTTCAGGTGTTCTTTTAAATCTCTGTCTGTTGTTTGAAGTTGAGGTGTAGGCATGCATTGTGAATTTCAGTAGACCTGTGAGTGATGTTAGGAAAAGCATTCTCTGCCACATATGTGGTTTGGTGTAGCTGACTTTCAGTCTACGATTACACCACCAGCAGAGGGATGCCATTTTCCTATACTCTAACTTTGGAAGTAAGGCAAGTAGCCCACCTTCTTAGCTCCCTTTTGGATGTTTGGGGATCAGAGAAATCAGATGCACTTTAAAGGGCTAATGTCAAGCTTCCCACTGAAAGGTCTACAGATATCAGTGAACTCAGTATTTCCCATAATGCTCTGGGTTCTGATGGACACATTTGGGCAGTCTGACCAGGTGCCCAGCTTCTCTACTTACCAACCAAACAGGAAATTCCATACCTCTCCCTCAGTCTGGTTGCATAGGCACCCCAGAACTCATTCACAGCAAACCACTTGCTGACCTAGTATCTGGCCCAGAGAGGGACATTCGTTGGAGTTAAAAGGGGGGCAAAAACCAAGCCATTTCTCTCTTTAAAGACAAATTTCCACCCCAGCATCTCTTTCAAGTTCATTAGAAATAAAAGTTTCTTAAACAATCACAACTGAAATAACTTTAAAACAAGAAATGCATTAGCATCTTTATTACAAACGTAATTGGTTTTCTTTTATTTTTCTTCATGGAGATAGGGTCACTAGTTAAAATACACCACTGTAAAATCTGCAATTTAAATTTCATTTCATGCTGCATTGTAGAAATAGTTTACATAAATAGCATCCATTAATCATTTAAAACAAAGGTTAAATGTAAATTAGGATCCTGTTATTTATTTCTATGATTATTTATGGGTTTCTAGTAAAGTTTGGTTTTTCTGAGGGTGAAAGAATTAATGTTTTTGAAAGTAAAAGATCTTTAAAGTTGATAACTTACAGAAATAAATTGACCAGGGAAGAATGCTATAACATCACAAACAGCATTTGAAGCTGAAGAGCATGCTAGCTTTCAATCACAATTTTAATTATGTGATGATTTTATTGTGAAATTTCTTTCTTTAAGATTTCTATCCATTGATACTAAATAACTACATTGAACATAATTCTAGGAAAAATGATATCTTTCTGGTTGCTTCACTTTTTTGAAGAGGGTTAGAATCTTGGTTTCATTATCAGTTTATTCATCAAAAGAAGACAGTAAAAAATATACACCAGTATTAGTTAGTGAAGACTAGTGTTAAACTACATTGACAAAGAGAAAATATATCTGGATAAATGCCCTGTTTTAGTGGTTTGTATAAATCATTGTTCATCCCTTTATTAGAAAATATCTGAGTAATTGATCAACTTTTATTTATCATTCTAAACTATTGCTCTTGGATAATTACAGTTAAAGTATTTCTATTCTTCAATTTGTTTCTTATGGTTCACTCTTTTATCACAGCTTGTGACATGATACTATCAAGAATGACAGTCTGAACTTTAGGAAAGAAGTAAAATAATTTTACAACTTATCATTTTACTAAAGTTCAGTGTGAAAGCATAAAACATGTTACCTAAATTAAATATATTTAAAAGAAATTAGCATTTTGATGCGTAAGAACCCAGAAATATTTAAGGTCACAGTCATTTTAAAAAGTGAAGCAGCAAAAGAGAACAATCATGTTTATTTCAGTACTCAGTAGCATCATATTTTATTGTGTTTCATTCTTTATGTAGGCTGTTAGGGGTATATTTAGCAGTGATATTTATGAAATGGTACCTTTTCTGAATACCTAAAATGAAAAATTTTATATTCTGAGAAGCAATATCATTTGGTTAGGGGTTGCTACCTTTTATTTAGTTTTCTAGATATTTTTGAGCAACAAAGTCCTGAGAAATATTTGGAGTTACAATAGGAAGTGTTATTTATTAATACAAGAACATCTATAATGTTGAATAAAAAATTTTTAATATATTTATGCTTATTTTAACAAATTATTATAATATCCATTCATAGAAAATTTGGATTACTAGGATGTCAATTTTAAATATCTACAGCAAAGTTCAAGTAATTTTTTCAATAAACTATTTTAATGGCTTCACATTCATATTATTTTAAGATTATGTTATCCAAGATAGGTTATATGCAAATACAACAGTTTGTAGCTCATTGTCTCACTCAAAATCATACTTTAATTATGCTCTAAACATATTTTGTGTTTCTCTTTGCTAGTCCAAGAAGGGAATTACACTTTAACTGTTCCTTTTTGATTAAATAATAATCAGAATGCATTAACTGGTTTAAAAAGTTAGATTACTCAACCTAGTATCATTTAGAGAGTGGAAATAAATGAGTCAGTTTCCAGAAATAATTATCAGGGCTTGGATAACAGTAAAATTTCTTTTTTTTTTTTTTTTTTTTTGAGATGGAGTCTCGCTCTGTCGCCCAGGCTGGAGTGCAGTGGCCGGATCTCGGCTCACTGCAAGCTCCGCCTCCCGGGTTCACGCCATTCTCCTGCCTCAGCCTCCCGAGTAGCTGGGATTACAGACGCCCGCCACCTCGCCCGGCTAGTTTTTTGTATTTTTTAGTAGAGACGGGGTTTCACTGTGTTAGCCAGGATGGTCTCGATCTCCTGACCTCGTGATCCACCCGTCTCGGCCTCCCAAAGTGCTGGGATTACAGGCTTGAGCCACCGCGCCCGGCACAGTAAAACTTCTTACAATGAAACCAATCAAGAGAAGATTCAGTTTGAAATCTAGGTCTCCAGGACTACCTCTAAAGGCAGTATGACTCCAGAATGATCCTTTACAATTTAATCTTCAAAATGAGCAAGGTCTGTATTTTAATATCTCCTGTGAACATGAAACAATATGTATAGCAAGCACACAAGGGGAAAATTTATAAATAGATTTACATTTTAGAACAAATGTCACACAAAGTACATTTTTGATACTATCCTGAAAGGACAAACATCAGCCCTTGAACACCATATGTGGTCTGCATGATGGCTTCTTGGCACCAATCCATAATCTATTTCTAGCAGTCACCATTTCAAAAATTTATGAGGACCTGGAAAGCACAGAAGGGCTAAAAAAGCCACTTGAGTTCTGCTTATTAGCATACTCATTAAGCCTAATCAATAATTGATGAACCATTTGTGGAAAACATATGGATTAAATTACATCTTGGCTTATACCATTCTGAAAAGCCGTAAGTATTTTGCCCCATTTTTTGCTGTGTAAACATGTTGTCAAAACTGATTCCATAATAGATAACTGAAAAAATTTGGGCTTTCATTTCTACAGGCCAGAACTATAAATTATGCCATATTTTAACAAAATATTTTAAAATAATATAATACAGAAGCTATTGGCATGTAAAATTATTGGGATATGATATAAACTTTAACAATTTTTTCAAACAATTTAATCACTTTAATAGTGCTTGAGAGAGGGAAATAAAGGGCACTCATGAACAAGTCATAGCGAAGATTTAAAACGTTAGGCTACTCCCAATGTTAAAGATACTCTTATGACACTCATCTTGGGGTGATTTTGAGTTAATAAATTCATATATTTTGTGTGTGATTATAAGAATTTAGAATCAGTACATTTAAAAAAAAATGTTGATTTTAGAACAGTATTCTATTTACAAAAACACTGCAAACACAGTACAGTTTCCACACACCCTACACCCAATTTCCACTATTATTAACTTCTTAGATTAATATAGGACATTTACCATAGTTAGTGAACTGATATTAATATATTATCATAAACTAAACTTCATACTTTATTCTGATTTTAATTCTACTTTCTTCTTTCTTTTTCTAAGATTCCTTCCAAGATATCACATTATATTTAGATGTCATGCCTTCTTAGGCGCCTCTTGGTTGTGACAATTTCTCAGACTTTTCTCATTTTAGAAGACCTTGATAGTTTTGAGCAGCATTGCTATTTCATAGAATGATCTTCATTTTAGATTTTTCTCACAATTAGACTGGGTTTGGGGAGGAAGACTAGAGAACTAAAGCCCATTTCTAGTCCCATTATTCTCATCACACTGTATCAAGGGTACATACTATTCACGTGACTTGTTACTGTTGGTATTAGCCTTGAGCACCTGATCAAAGTTTTGTATTTTATTGCATGTAGCTTCTGTAGACATTATTACAGAATTATACCTAAGTGTTTTCCTTTGTTGGTGTTATTTTATTTTGGTATTAAAAAAAAATTTTAAATTGCAATTGCTCATTGCAGATATATAAAATAAATAAATAAATAAACAACTCTTGCTAATTAATCCTCTGACCTTGCTAGACTAGCTTACAAATTTTAGGATTTTGTTGTTGTTGATTCTTTGAGATTTTCTACATGGACCATCATGTCAGCTATAAATGAAGAGAGTTATATTTTTTCTTTTACAATCAATATATCTTTAGTTTTCTTTTCTTGTCTTACTATGCAAGCTATGACTTTCAGTAGAATGTTGAATAGCAATGGCGAGAGAGGAATTCTTTGCTCTTAATATGATGATGCTAACTGTAGAGCTTTCGTAAACATTATGATACCTTTTAAATTAAAATGTTGCAAAGCCTAATCGTCAAAATTTTGTTCCAAAAATTGTATCAAATTTTCACACATTTCTCTAGCTTATTATTTGTTCACTGTCAGAATTTTTTTTTTTTTTTTTTTTTGAGACAGGGTCTTGCTGTGGCACCCAGGCTGAAGTGCATGGCACGATCACAGTTCCTGCAACCTGGAACTCCTGGGTTCAAGCAATCTTCCTGCCTCAGCTTCCCAGGTAGTTGGGAGTACAGGTGTGTGCCATCATGACCCACTAATATATTTATTTAGGTAGAGATCAGGTCTCACTATATTGCCCAGGCTGCTGTCCAACTCCTAGGCTCAAGCGATCCTGCCTCGGCCTCCCAAAGTGCTGGAATTATAGGTGTGAGCCACTGTGCCTGGCCAGGAAAAATTTCCTAATTCTATCTTAGAGAAACATAATTTGGCTTTAGTTAGCAGTTGGTAGAGACATAGGTTTAAATTTAAACTCTACATAATTCTAAAAGACCAGAAATAATTACAATAATAGAAGTTTGGCTACAGTATTTTGTAAATATAAAATAAATTTTCATAAATATCCAAGGGTAAAAACTCAGAAAACTGATGCAATAAGTGAAATTATATAATATAGACCAAAAAAAGAATACTCAAGAAATATTTAGTGCCTGACATTTAGGTAAAGAAACTCAGACCATAGAAGACACCAAAACAGCAGATATTTGGTAATTTATATTTTCTTCTTACTCTATCTGTAATAATAATTTTGTAACACCAGGCTTCAGATTATTTCAGATACTGTAGTTAAAGAATTAAAAATCAGATTTGACAAAAAAAGACATGAAGAATATTTTTCAAACAGAGACACTTTATACTGCCCTAGATTAAAAATCCTCTCATAAAGCAGAGTTCCTTTTGTATGTTTACAGCAGTAACTCTTTATGAAGACTCTTTGAAAATACTGTTCTCCATTAAATAAATCATGCTAGGGTTGATACTCTTAATGTTGAGTGCGGCAGTATTTAAATGCAATAATGGTTGTTTAAAGATAGTAATCATAGACTCAATATCAAAAATTGAACTATTCAAAAATTCTACTGCTGAAGAGTAATTTTTAAACAAAGTTAAAATCATGATTTCTATAAGGTATAAAAGAAATATGACAATAATCAGATAACTCAGAACAAAGTTCTATAGGAAATATATAGTTTTCCATGAGACAATTTTTTCTCTACACTGTCATTTGTTGTTTAAGGTATACAATTCTCATTGATAACTCACTCGTGATCTAGTTGTCCTCTCGTGCATTATTTAGTTATTAATTGGAATAGCTGCACGTTGACTATGTGATGAGTACCATCACATAGTAATTGGAAGAAAAACATAAACAATATGTGCCGTTATATAACAGTATAATGTAATTAAAATATTTACAATGTACTAATGACAGTCCTGAGAGGAAATTCAAACTCTGTGAAAGTTGGGGAGGCTGAAGTGAGGGTATTGAATGATCAGCTAACTTTAAGAGATCAACAGAAAAGAGTAAAAATGAGATTTCTAGAAATAAGGACTAAAACCATGAAATTGAGTTTATGACTGGAACACCTTGAGAGATTTTTGTATGATTGCAGAGATGTAGGCGTAGAAAATAGATCAGTAGTAGGATACTGGGAATATTAGTTAGGGAGCTGTTGGCAAATGACCTCACATATCAGGTTGAAGAGTTTCAACTATGTTTTCTGGCCTCCGTGAGTTGTAGGATATTTTAGAGCAGAGATTGGTGTGTCTTTACATAAGATAATTGAAGTAGAAATTATAATTACTGACAATGACCACCCTAAGTACTAAACTACAAAATGACAAAAATACAGATCACCCAGCCCATCAACTGAGAATACACTCATGCCAGAGGCTAAACAAGACTGGACAGATAGATTACTATTTTGGTCATCATTCAGTCTGGTCATCCAATAAGAAAAAAATGAATATGAATTTCTAGTAAGTAGAGAACAAAAGATTGAAACTGAAGTAATTAAGTGCTTGCTGTTTGCCCATTGACCAGATAGTCACTGGTCATAGAACTATCTGCATTCTTTATGCTGCATCACTTTTTTTTTCTACTTTTACCTAATGATGTTTCCTTTCCTTTATTATTTTTTTTTCTGGTAATGACAATTATAATTCTTTAAAATGCTTGTTTAAATAATCTTTACAGTTAAAAAGAATGATAAGGTCAAGTTGATATTTTTAAAACATTTATTTTTAATTTGTGGTAAAAATGTGCAGATGACAGATTGAAGAGCAGAAGGGAGAGGCAACAATTGTTTCTTTTGCTTCAGAGAGAAAAAGGAGCATCTTCATATGTTAAATCAAGCAAATACTCTTTTAAAGAGTCAACTTTTATAATGCATCACCTCAAAGGGGAGAATTTAAGAAAATTTTAGAAACAATGTATTGCCACTATCATATTGTGATTCTATATATATCTGCTACCCAATTGATTACATGTTGTAAGATCATATCATTAATTCTCATATATATCATAGGTTTTTGGTATATAGATGCCTGATACACTAGGCCAGTGGTTGTGAACCTGCACACCTGAAGTTTAAGGACAATATGGGCTGTGGTAGAGTCATTAATAACTCCATTTTCCCCTCCATAGACTGCATTCTTTGCCAATGTATTTTGCACTAAATCTGTTAAAGAGGCAGGGTCTATTTATCCACTTTAAAAATCCAAACTCAATCATGTAAATTGCTTTGGTCAATTGAATATAATAGAAGTATAGCTTGTCAATTCTGATCATAGGTTTCAAGAGACATTGTTTCTGCATGTTTGTGCATTTTTACTTGGAATTCTGCCATCACCATGAGAAGACACTGCCCTGCTAACCCTCTGTTTCCAAAAGAGAATGACAACTTCTATTGAAGAAACAAGTGGAATCTGCTGACTCCAGGCAAGAGCAGCTACTCTATAATCTTGAGAAAGGCATGCTAAATTACTTACCACCAAAGTTTTCTGATTGTTAAGCAGCATTATAATGGTGGCATATAACTTATACATGGGTGTCTTTTTCTCAGAAGGCACTTGTGCTTATATACATGAAATACTCATGTATTCTCAGGGAGCAAATCTTATTTTTCAGCTGTTAACTGAATATGAGAATAAAACTCCTAACACCAGACCAAAACAAAGCAGACATTTCTAGGTTACTTGTGGCTTTATTTCTATATAAAATATTTTTCAAAACCCGGTCTCCTGGGGATATTTTAAACATATCATGCCCTTTGGCAATTTTTTTCCTGTAGACCTGTTTTTCTAATCTTCTGTGTTCCAATGTTTTTACCACATTTTGAACACTGACATTTGTTGAGGCTGTGTAATGATTCTTCACTTAGAAAGTCTTTTTTTTTTAAACAAAACAAAACAAAACAAAACATGTGCTACAACCACTTTCAACTCTTTCATAGTCACAATAAACAGTTACGTACATATTTGTGTTCAGGCTAACTTCCATCTTCTATTTTAAGTAAAACCGTTTATTCTAGTTACTACTTTTCTACTTACCTTAACCAATTTCTTTTTAGCTTGCAAAACATTTTAAAAATAGCATACATAATGTTTATTCTATAAATGAACTTTAATTGATTGCTCCAATAATTACTTCCAAATTATAATATTTCACATATTTGCCTTGTACTGAACAAGGTAGAGTTACAGCTACTGGAGGTGACTTAGATATACTTCCTGATTTTAGAATCTCCTAGAGGGACAAGATGAAAACATATAGTACACAATACAGAGATATTTATACCCATTTAAAAATGTAAGGTGCAGACTACATACTGATTCAAAAAAAGGATAGGTATTTTGGGGTAACCAAAGAAAACCCTAGTAAAAATCTAGTTCAAAGTAAGTTACTAGACCCTTTCAAACATTATAGCATTAGTTATTGGATGTTCCTCAGAGTTTGGGAAAAATACACATATATTCCCACAAATCTGGTTGTTTTGTGAATCCACTGAATATTACTCTACATACTATTTTTTTCTTTTTTTGAGACAGAGTTTCCCTCTTGTTGCCCAGGTTGGAGTGCAGTGGCGTGATCTCAGCTCACTGCAACCTCTGCCTCCCGAGTTCAAGCGAGTCTCCTGCCTCAGCCTCCCAAGTAGCTAGGAGTACAGGAGAGTGCCACTACGCCCAGCTAATTTTGTATTTTAGGTAGAGATGGGGTTTCACCATGTTGGCGAGGCTGGTCTTGGAAGCTTGACCTCAGGTGATCCACCCGCCTTGGCCTCCCAAAGTGATGGGATTACAGGCATGAACCAGTGCACCCAGCTAATATTCATTTTAAGATTCGTTTGGATCTAGGGTGTTTTATATCATTTTGAAGCTTCCTTTCAAACCAGTATTTGGCAAAAGGAACCCCAAAGGGACTTGACATCCGTTTGAATTTTACTGAAAACAATCCAGGGAGATTTTCAAAGTCAGTCAAAATTCTCAGAGAAGGGCAATGATACAGTTCATTCACATAAGCAGAAGTCAAAATGACTAAGAACTTTTAAGTATCATATGAAGTAGAAGATAAACTTTATCTTACAAGCTATTGGAATTACAACTTTTATTTATTCATTGAACAAATATTTATAGTGCACTATTTTTTTCTAGGTATTATCCAAGGTGTTTTCAGTTTTAGTGCATTTTTAATTTTAGTGCATTGACCACATAATTCAACTTCTAAGATTTAGTGTGAAGTAAACAGAGAAACCATGAAAAAATGTAAACATGAGAATGTTCCTTGCAACTTTTTTATAACAGGAAAAATCTGGAAACAACTTCAAAGAAATAGAGCACAGGTTAAATACATTATAGCATACTGATTTAATGATATATTATGCAGCAATTGATACTGTGTTATATGAAATTTGAATGTTGAGAGGAAACATTCATAACACATTAAGTGGGAAAAGTTAAATATATAGCTATATATACACATATGTTATATATATGACTCCTCTTATTTTATTATTTCTTATTTTTTGGTGTATCATATTGCCTGAACCGAGATTCCAAAAGACATTTTGAAATACAAAAGTTTCTGTCTTCTCAGTAGCAGGGGCTTGAATTATTCTTTGCATTAGTTTTCTTCTGCATGGGGAAATGTCTTAAATGAACCCTTTAGTTGTTCACATATAAGGCAAATATATACTCCCTATTTAGAAGGAAAAACCTAGAATAAACCTGTAACTTGAATGGAAATATTGTTCTCAAATAAGGTCCCAAATGTTCTGTAGGGTATGCATTTTATTCTGGTTCTTTTTTTTAATGAGAGATTTGTCTCTGCAGAAATAGTGTCTTTTAGAATTTATGTTTCTTGTTCTAAATATGGAATTTGATGGTTCTGTGCTATGCACATCTACTCATTTTGTGAAGCTGTGTTCTTTTTTCAGTAGTTACTTGCAGGAGGTGCAGAGCGGAGGCACAAGTTGCTGAAGAAGGATGTATGGATCTCACTGGTTCTTTTTTTTAATGAGAGATTTGTCTCTGCAGAAATAGTGTCTTTTAGAATTTATGTTTCTTGTTCTAAATATGGAATTTGATGGTTCTGTGCTATGCACATCTACTCATTTTGTGAAGCTGTGTTCTTTTTTCAGTAGTTACTTGCAGGAGGTGCAGAGCGGAGGCACAAGTTGCTGAAGAAGCATGTATGGATCTCACTTTCATCTGACACTGCAGGGGGTAAAGTGGGGGGAAAATAGTGATCCAGGCAAAGTTCAGTCTGTACTAGGTTGTTATTGATGACTGTATCCATAATTTATTGCTACATTGCAAATCACTCTAACACTCCATGGCTTCAAACAATGCTAATTTATTATGATTCACAAATCTGCAGATGAGCTGGAGTTTGGCTGATCTAGGCTGGGCTCTGCTAAATGTTTCTAATTCAAGAGGCAGAAGTTGGGACAGCACCACTTCTCACAGCAGAACTGTAGATCATATATCTTTTTCTCACTCTTCTTGAATATGTGAGCTAGCTGGAGCAGTTTTTTCCTGGCAATGACAGAGCTGCAAGAAGTACAAGTATCATATACAAACTTTGTAAGTTTAGTCTTTGAACAGGACCGGCATAGTCACTTCTTCCTTTCCAACATGGGTCACACAAGTCAGATGAGATGCATAAAGTTAAGGTGTGAGGGCATCCACTATACCTACAGTGAAGCCAACAATGCAACCTTTCACAATGTTGTCTAAGCATGAACTACTTTGACTATGGGAAATGCACCAACATTGGAATAGTGTTTTCTGCTGTGACTCGTTGATGTCAGTGTAGGAAACTACACCTCTGAGTGTTGGTTCTTCTCTAGAGTAAACATTACCCACTGTTAATCATTCTTAAAAAATCACAAATTCTGTGGTTCAGTTATGGTATTCTTCTCTATGGGTCTTGTTCATGTTAAGCCTTTGTGATCAATCAAATTCTATGGTTTTAGAGGTCCGTTCTCAAAAATGATATCACATTGCACAACACAGTAAGTCTTTATGCATAACATGCAGTTATGTCCTGAGTTTGATGTGCTAATTTTGGTTTCTTTGAAAAGTGTGGCCTTTACCTATAGTCTCTAACATTTAGTAGGATTTCCTTGAATTTTCCTTATATGGAGTAGCTAGCTCAGCGTTTAATCCTCATTCTTAAAAGCCTGAATAGGCAGAAGATTATCATAGTCATCATAAACTAAATACATTTGGTTCATTTACTTTTGTTATTTTTACATATTTAGGGGGTACGAATGTAAGTTTCTTACATGCTTATATTGGATAGTGGTACAGCCTGGCCTTTTAGTGTACCCATTGCTTAAAGAGAGTACTTTGTGTCCAGTAGGTAATTTTTCAACCTTCACCCCCACTCCCACCCTCCCACTTTATGTAGTTTCCAATGTAGGAATAATAGCCACTTGGATCATTTAAATAAAATTTTGTAACACTCAGCCTCTTACAATAAAAACTAGTTTATTTGAGGATATATTGGTAAATTAAACAAAATGATGTGGCATTTCCTTCACCATACGTCAGCCCAAGAGTTGGATAATTTTTACGTGATGCCACATAGGGATTGCGAGTCTATCAGTGAAAGAAACAGTAGAGGCAGAAGTGAGCACTCTTATCCAGACTGATTCTTCATGCATAGTTATTGCTAAGTCCCAACTTCTATATTGGAAAAGCACCCAGACCAGGGTTAGGAGTCACTTGATATCTCTCAGTTTTGCAGCAGCAGTCATCACAATAGCTAGGCCCACTGATTCATAAGGTTCTGTTCTACCTGGGACATTTAACTCCTGCTTCAACACTGGTACTGAGAAGAACCAAAGCTAAATACATTTAGGGAATGTATCAATGCTTTATGGTAGTGTTTGAAAATAATATTCTTTAGACAATTCCTCTGTCGTTATCCACTTGATGATGACTCTTATTAGTATGTCTTTATTCTTTCTCCAAGAAGAACTTTAGAACACAAAACATCTTTAATGCACACAATTAAATCAGCACAAAATTTTATAAGTTAATTTTTGCCATGTCTTATATATATCCATCTTACATCAAACTTGCAAATATGTCTCTTATTTTTACGTAAGATAATTATTTTCATACACTGTCCTGATATAGAACATTATAGACCACTGAGATTATTGTATCTGGTTAACGTTTTACTAACACTTCTTGTCACATATTCCAGAATGTAAAAAGATATGAGAATTACGTCACAATTCCAGGATGTAAAAGACACCATTACATGGCATAGATCATATGAAGAGAAAAACATATCCAAAAAATGATTATTTTATTTTATGATATGCTATTAGGAAAGACAGAGGAGGACATCCAAAGAGGGTAGGGTTGGAGAATCTGAGGTCCCACTGTGTAATGAATGGGACTTTAAAGTATTAAGATTTAGTTGGAGATATTAATATTACCTAATTTATACTTACATGTTTGTCAGTCCAGTTATTTATAATAAGAATTAAGCACTCAAAGATGTCATCATTGTTTATTTAAAATAGCAGTAACAATAAATAATACTGTCTCTGTCAAAAATATAAATAGGAGCAGGTGTCCTTGAATTTCTGTGGTAAAAGGTAGAATCATTGAAGTGCTCCCTTCATGTTTTCTATGCCATCCCATAGTTCAAGGATATAAATCAGGAGTTCCTAGATCATGTCAGTGGTTGTTGGGTGTGAAGGTCGATGAGAACCACAATAGGATTCATGGTCAATTGCCTTGATGATTTAGGTTTTGGCATCACATAGAATGTCACTAAATGGACACAGAAATTCTCACCTACCCATACCAATTTTGACTTATCAAAAAGATCATAAATTTAGAAAATAATATATGTAAATGGATCTTGAAGATCATTTTTTCTTTCCATTTGTCCTAATTTGGTCTGCTATAACAAAATGCTGTAGATGGGATAGCTTGTAAACAACAGAAATTTATTTCTCACAGTTCTGGAGGCTGGGAAGTCCAAGATCAAGGGATATTTGATCTCTGGTGAGAGCCTATTTACTGGTTCATGGATGGTGCCTTCCAACTATGTCTGCAAATGATAGATAGAAAGAACAAATAAGCTCCCTTGGGCCTGTAAGAGCATTAATCTGATTCATGATGACTCCTCCATCATGATCTCCCATGATCATGATGAGACCTCCCAAAGTTCCTACCTCTAAATACCATCACCTTGGAGGTTGAAATTTCAACATGAATATGGAGAAGAGGAAACACAACAAACATTTACACCACAGTGCCACTTTTCTGTTTCTGTGCTGTGATGAGTACAGGTATAAATTGCAAATTATTCTAGAAAATTAGATCATTGATGTTTTATCAAGTGTAATAGGGAAAAGATAGAGATTAAAATAAGATTAAATATTACTAAACAAATAATAATGTCCTGCATTTTCCTTTTTGTTCCCAGTGACCAATTCACTCAATCCACCCTTACAAACATCAAGAACAAGAAGTTCTGTAACATTTTCCAGCTTCAACTGAAGCTCATATTATAGTTTGTGAATGGTCTTTTGCTACTTATTACAATACTGCAAATGGCTTTGAAAAGAAAACACAGATTTCAAATGCAGAATGAAATTTTCATGCATGAGACAAAATATCGAATAATATTATTTAATATGATCTGGCTGTTATTCTGAAATTTCATTTGCACTGAATTATTAATGCCAAGGAATGAAACGTTTTTGAAAGATGATTTAATATTCCCAGGAGTTATTGGTTCATATCTGAAAAAGAATAGTTGGTTTCTTGATGATTAGTTAGAATGTGATGAATAGTGTCAGATAAAGGAGTAATACTAGGCACATATTAATGATAATAGAACTTAGGTATTTGTTCTACATTACAAAAACCAGTGACATCTTAACAAAAAGAAAATAATGTAAATGCATACTATAAATTTTGTTTATGATACAGACTTTTATATGTGAGGATTTGCCTTGTGTATAGGCATTAAAATATTTTTAAAAATCACTTAGAGTATGTTAATTTGCCATTATTTTTGGCAAAATTCTTTGTTTCTTCAGTTTTTTTCTTCCACTATTCATGTGCTTTTGCCTAATGTCTTAAATTATAAATAGAAACCCAAGCAAATGCACTAGAAGTTTCAATAACTAGACAGAAATAACTGTTAAATATCAACTGTCGAGGAAAAGAAACTTCTAAACCCTTTTTTATTTTATTATTATTATTATTATCATTATTATTTTTTAGACGGAGTCTCCCTCAGTCGGCCAGGCTGGAGTGCAGTGGCGCCATCTCGGCTCACTGAAAACTCCGCCTCCCGGGTTTACGCCATTCTCTTGCCTTAGCCTCCTGAGTAGCTGGGACTACAGGCGCCCGCCACCATGCCAGGCTAATTTTTTTTTTTTTTTCTATTTTTAGTAGAGCCGGGGTTTCACCGTGTTAGCCAGGATGGTCTCGATCTCTTGACCTCGTGATCCGCCCGTCTCGGCCTCCCATAGTGCTGGGATTACAGGAGTGAGCCACCGCGCCCGGCCACTAAACAATTTTTAAAACACCAAAGTCTGTAAAAAAAAAAGGGGGGGCCATTAAGAGGTCCTTAGATATATTCTTATATATGAAGAATAATATTTTCTTTTTTAAAAAATTTTACTTTAAGTTCCAGGATACATGTGCAGAATATGCAGGTTTGTTACATAGGTGTACACGTGCCATGGTGGTTTGCTGCACCTATGAACCCATTATCCAGGATTTAGGTCCTGCATGCATTAAGTATTTGTCCTAACACTCTCCTTCCCCTTGCTCCCCAACACCCAACAGGCCTTGGTGTGTATTGTTCCCCTGATGAAGCTGGAAACCATCATCCTCAGCAAACCAAGCACTGTATGTTCTCACTCATAAGTGGAAGTTGAACAATAAGAACAAATGGACAAAGGGAGGGGAACAAGAATAATATTTTCTAATTACAAATTGGATGCTTGCCAGGGATATATTGTATTACAATTTTTTCCTCAAAGACAAATGGTATATAATTTGAAATTGGTTCAAATAACTTTTAAATATAATGTTAATTATGTTATTATACTGTTAATTATAGCTACTCATTTTCTATAAAATATAAATTCTATAAAATACCAATTCTACAAAAATGAAGCTCAAATTTATTGTGAAAATGTCTGATTAAAATGGATAATATTTATAATTACTCTGAAACTCATCATTAGGAGATAATTAGAGTTTCTATTATTCAGTTTACTTGATAAATTTTTGTTGCATTCCAAAAGTTCATTTGGAATTTAACAATTCATTCATTCAACAAATATTTACTCCCTGAACACTGTGTCCCAAACACTGTGCTAAGAGTTGGAATAAATCACTGAATAGTACAGACATTGTTCATAACCTCATTGTGCTGACAGTATATTGGAGAAATGTATATAAAAAATGTAATAATTAAAAGTAAAGCACTTTGGGATGCCGAGGCAGATGGGTCATTTGAGGTCAGGAGTTCAAGACCAGCCTGAACAACATGGTGAAACCTGTCTCTACTAAAAATACAAAATAATTAGACAGGTGTGGTGGTGCATGCCTGTAATCCCAGCTACTTGGGAGGCTGAGTGGGGCAGGAGAATCTCTTGAACCCAGGAGGCGGAGGTTGCAGTGAGCTGAGATCACGCCAGAGTGAGATGACTCCGTCTCAAAAATAAATAAACAAATAAATAAATATACAGTGTGGCGAAAGAAAATACATACTACTTTGGAAGTGAGTATAGGAAAAACAAATGGATTATAAAGTAAAACAAAAATAAAAAATGCCACACACACATGCAAAAACAAGATGCTTAAGCTATGACTTGAAAAATGAATGTAACTCAGATCATAAAAAGAGGTTAGGGAGAAGAGTCATGATGAAGTGTGAGGAAGGCAGCGTCTAGGAAGTGTGAGATCATTCTGTGAACTAACAAAAACTTCAAATAGGGAAGGCTCAAGGTGCATCTCAGGGACTGCATGGAGAAACATACAACTGAAAGATAAAAACTGAAGCAGAATATGTCATGTGAGGTTTAGGTGAAAGTATAGGTCAGGACTTTATAGACCATATTTTGAAATGTTGTCTTTATCTTTTTTTTTCTTTTTGAGACGGAGTCTCGCTGTGTCTCCCAGGCTGGAGTGCAGTGGCGTGATCTCGGCTCACTGCAAGCTCCGCTTCCCGGGTTCACGCCATTCTCCCGCCTCAGCTTCCCAAGTAGCTGGGACTACAGGCGCCCGCCACCTCGCCCGGCTAGTTTTTTGTATTTTTTAGTAGAGACGGGGTTTCACCATGTTAGCCAGGATAGTCTCGATCTCCTGACCTCGTGATCCGCCCATCTCGGCCTCCCAAAGTGCTGGGATTACAGGCTTGAGCCACCGCGCCCGGCCTGTTGTCTTTATCTTAAGAGCAATGGGCATCTACCAAAATTATTTTAAGAAGGAAGTGAGCTGATAGATTTGAATGTCTGAGTGATCTCTCAGAGATTGAATTGGAGTGTAGCTGGGGTAGTTGTTTCAAAAGGAAGGCCACTGCAGTCATCAAAGTAAGAGATAATGGCTTCACGTGAAATAGCAGTGTAGAATGTAAAGAACAAAAAATGTTTGAAAAATAATCAAGACGCAGAAGTTATGTCAGTTAGTGAATGTTTATGTGTAGGAGTTAAAGGAAAAAAAAAAATGTGTCAAAAATAATCTCCAGGTATCTGATTTGAAGAGCCAAACGGATGGTGGTGCAGTAAAACATACCAGAAGAACCACATTTGAAATTGGGAAAAATGGTTTCAGTTATTGACATATTGCATGGGAGATATCTGCAAATTATCCAGGTAAAAATCAAGTAAACAGTTGTATACACAGGAGATAAGAACATAATTCAAATACTATGTTATCACAGTACATTCAGTCATTCAACAATAACAGCAAAATTAGGAGCCTATTATCCTAGGCACTATTTTTCCATTTGGCATTTAGGAGTGAAGTATCTGTCCAACACATCAGAATTTGGGGGATTTTATTAGGGAACAGGAGTGATAGGCAGTCAGCAAAAAATAAAAATAAGTATATTCATATGATCCAACCTGAACTGAATTTAATGTTTAAATTATGAAAAAAAAATGTGATTAGCTATTAACATGAGATTTTCTTTAAAAATATTACCACAGAACACATGAAAGTACACCAACAGAAACATATGCATACTGTTTATTTGTATTATTTTCAAAATATTAGTAGCTATAACTTTTGGTCTGTTCTACAGAAAGCACAATGAGAACAGCTTTCTGCCAACTGTACCACCAGGAAAACTGCAAATAAACTTAATGAAAAATTTGAGTTACGGTAAATTTTATACACTGTGTGTCTACTCTGAGGGGTGGTGTGGATAAATGGGTGGCAGAATGTTGAGATTAAAAACTTGTATCTGTTACTGCCTTTTCTTTAAACTTCAGAATATTAACCTTAAGTATCCAGATGCATGAGACATATAAGAAATATAAGTTAAAGAAATTTGAGAAGGATGGAAATAATATAAATGTAGTATATATTGCTTTCAGGACATTCCCAATGTATGCGATTAATGACAAAGTAGGCACATCACAAAAAAATGGATTATATGAAGTACATCAGAATATTTTTGAAATTTTAGTGGTGTATAGTTTAAGCCATTATGATTTGCAGTTTAGCATTTTAAGTCCCGTTAATTGTAGAATAAAGTCATGCTTCATTTTTGACAATTAAATACAATTTTACTAGAAGGGAGAAAGAACTCTGAATTGGACTCAAAGGAGAAATCTTCTTTAAAGGTCACCCTTATTAAATGGCATGACAATTTGATTATGCCATTCATGCTTAATACCCCAGACTATTCTCAACACAGTGGCTGGAGTGACACTTTTAAAAATTAAAGTAAGATCATGTTATTCCTCTACTCAACATCCTACCAAGTTTCTACATGTCCCTCTGAATAAAAGCCAAAGGCAGTACAATAACATACCAGACCTTATAGGATCTATTTGCCCATCGCCCACCTGTCTAACATCGTATCCTCTTACTCTTCCCCTTGGCCACTCTACAGTGACCACACTGATCTCCTTGCTCACTCAAGAATACCAAGCTTGTCCGTCTAGGAGCCTCTTGTACTTATTCTTTTTACCTCCTGGAAATTCTGTTTCTCCACAGGGTGATATCCACAGGATGAATTTCATCTTATCAAGCCTCTGGCCAAATTGTACCTTCTCAATGAAACTTTTCTTGACCACCTCATTTAAAATGAAAGTCATTACCTAATGGCACTACTTATCTCCCTTTCTTCTTTATTTCTTTTTGCAGTGGCATTTAACAATCTTTAAAATAGCATAAAGTTTGTGTACATATTATTGATTTTTTTTTTGCCCGCCTCACCCCATAAAGAAAGCCAGCTACATGATCCTATTCATATTTGTCTCTTTAATTTACTTCAGTCTTCCGAATAGCACATCACACGTAGAAAGTGCTCATTAAAATTTGATGAATGAGTAGATGCTTGTTAAATACTATCCTTACAGAAGCATATTAAAATATTTTTGTGAATAAACATTCAGAAGAAAACTGGTATACTTCAGGCTTCTACTAGGGATGTAAACCTAAGAAAAAACAAGTCCCTGAGAAAAGAGACAGATAGCAAGCAGGCACTTTCTTAACTGAGACCAATTCAGTTGGATATACCTAAAAAAAGAATTCAGCTAAAATGGTTAAAAATTCATAAAGGCTGAGTGTGGGCTACCAAGAACCAAATCTGACAGCACATTCATCTTGGACCTCCCAACTTCCAGAACTGTCAGAAATAAATGTCTGTTGTTTAAGCCACCCAACTATGGTATTCTGTTATAGCAGCTTGAGCTAAGATGCCATTTAAATACAAAGATGTGGATAGGTTAAAATGAAAGGATAGAAAAATGAATACTATGCAAACACTATTCAAAAATAAGTTGGAGTAGCTGTCCTTCTATAAGACAAAGTAGACTTCAGAATGAGAATATTACTAAAGAAAAGGGAGGGTTTAGATAATAATGATAGATCAATTTTCCAAGAAGTCATAGAAATTGTAAATGTATATTCACTAACATCAGAACTTCAAAACATTGAAGCTAATATTTGTGATTTATTATATGCAAATTATGTATGAAACTAAGAATCCGTATTTTTAGAGGACTATAAGGGAAAATAAATAAATTCATATTTCCAGTTAGAGATTTCACCACTTCCCTCTCGGCAAATGGTTTAGCACAAGTAAACATATATCAGTAAGGATTTAGAAGACCTGAACAACACCATCAACCGATGTGACCTTAATTGGCATTTAGAGAATCCTTCACTCAAAAATAGCAGGAATATAATGTACAAGTGCGCATGGCGCTTTCACTAAGATATGCCATATTCTGAGAATTACAACACATTTTAACACATTTAAAAGTTTATCATATGATGTATGTTTTATGGACCATGACAAAATTGAACCAAAAATTATTAACAGAAAGATATCTGAAGTACTCAAATATTAAGTCAAAGAAGTCAGGAAAAAGAGAAGGCCCCCCAAAAATTAAAACCATTGACCAAATGGAATTTTAAATATATCAGAATTGGACAGATAGAGTTAGACAGTACTAAGTAGGAAATTTATATAATTAATTGTTTCTATTAGACATAAAGATATTTGATAAGAAGCCTGATCTTCTCCTTTAGAAAACTGGAAAAATCAGGGCAAATTGAACTCATATCAATCAAAAACATGGAAATAAGAGCAATTTAAGTCTTTTGCATGTGAATGCCTGCTTTCTCAACTTGATTTATTGAAGACTGTCATTTTCCCAGTGTGTATTCTTGGAACTCTTGTCAAAGATCAGTTGATTATTTATTCTTTAGTTTATTTTGGCTCTTTATTCTGATCCACTGGTCTATACGCCTGTCTTTAGTAACATACAGATTTGATTTCTGTAGTTTTTTAATATAGTTTGAAATCATGAAGTATGTGATGCGTTCCACTTTGTTCTTCCTCAAAATTACAGTGGCTCATGCCTGTAATCCCAACACTTTGGGAGGCTGAGGTGAGCAGATCGCTTGAGGTCAGGAGTTCATGACCAGCCTGGCCAACATGGTGAAACCTTGTCTCTACTAAAAATACAAAAATTAGCCAGGTGTTGTGATGCAAGCCTGTAATCCAAGCTACCCAGGAGGCTGAGGGAAGTTCAGGCAGAAGAATCACTTGCACCACGAGGTGGAGGTTGCAGTGAGCTGAGATCACACCACTGCACTCCAGCCTGGGCAACAGAGCAAGACTCTGTCTCAAATAAATGAATAAATAAATAAATAAAATTGCTTTGACTGCTCCTGGTCTTTTGCTGCTCCGTTTGAATTTTAGAATTTTTTTCTATTTCTCGGCAGGACACCACTAATTTTTGATAGGAATTCAATTGAACTTGTAGATCTCTTTGTGTAGCATGGACATTTTAACGATATTTATTTTTCCAGTGTTTAAATATGAGATGTCTTTCCACTTATTTGTATCTGTTTTAATTTTTTTATCGGTGTTTTACAGATTTCAGTGTACATGTGTTTTACCTCGGTTGTTTATTTTTAAGTATTTAATTATTATTGATGTTATTGTAAATATAGTTGTTTTCTTAAATATTTTTGAATAGTTCATTGTTGTTGTATAGAAATGCAACTCATTTTTGTATGTTGATTTTATAGCCAGTTAATTTACTGAGTTCATTTATTAGTTCTAATGGTGTTTTATGGTGGTGGGGTGACATATAAGAGTGGTGGTGGTAGAAGACATATAAGATCATGTCTTCTACAAGCAGAGATCATTTAATTTGTACTTCTGATTTGGGTGCCTTTTATTGCCCAATTTATCTGGCGAGAACTTCCAATATTATACTGAATAGAAGTGGCAAGCATCAGTATTTTTGCCTTGTTCCAAATCTTACAGGAAAAGCTTTCAGTTTTCACCGTTGAGTATGGCGTTCGCCATTGGCTTATCATGTATGCCTTGTATTGCATTGAAGTAAGTTTCTTCTACACTCAATCTATTGGAGACTTTTTACCATGAAAGGGGGTTACATTTTATGAAATGTTTTATCTGCATCTATGAAGATGATCATGTGATTTTTATTCTTCATTCTGCTAATGTGGTATATCACTTGGACTGAACTTGCATATGTTGAAGCATTATTGCATCCCCAGAATAAATCCCACTTGGTCAGTGTGTATGCTCCTTTTGATGTGCTGTTAAGTTTGATTTGCTCGTATTTTGTGGAGGAATTGTATACCCATGTTAATTAGTAATACTGACCTGGAGTTTTCCTTTCTTATAGTATCTTTGCCTGGCTTTGGTATTCTGGTGATGCTGGTGTCATATGAAAAAGTTTGAAAACGTTCCCTCATCTCTTATTTTTTGGAAGAGGTTAAGAAAGATTGATATTCATTCTTCTTTAAGTGTTTGGTAGAATTCACCTGTGATATCATCTGGTCCTGGGCTTTTCTTTGTTGGGGGGTTTTCATTACTGATACAATCACCTTAGTTGTTATTGGTCTGCTCAGTCTTTCTATTTCTTTTTGATTCTTCCTTAGTGTAATGTATATTTTTAGTAATTTATTCAGTTCAATATAGAGCCTTATCTTAAACCATACACAAAACTTAATTCAAAATGGATTAAAAATTTAAACACAAGACGTGAAGCCATAAAACTCCTGAAAATATAGAAAAAAATTTCTTGACATTGTTCTTGCCAATGATTTTTTTTGATATGACACCAAAAGCACAGGCAACTAAAAGAAAATTAGACAAGTAACAAGTAAGAGTACATCAAACTAATAGGCTTCTGCACAGCAAAACAACCTACAGAATGGAAGAAAATATTTGCAAACTATATATCTGATAAAGGACTAATTTCCAAAAAACATAAGGATTTTATACGAAACAATAGCAAAAAACAAATAAGCCAATTAAGAAATTAAGAAATGGGCAACAGAACAGAATAGGTGTTTTTCCAAAGAAGACATACAAGTGGCCGACAGATATATGAATATGCACTCAACATCACTAAACATCAGGGAACTACAAATAAAAACACAATAAAATATTACCTCATTCTAGTTAGGATGGCTGTTATTAAAATAAAAACAATATAACAATTGTTTATATGGAGGACGTGGAGAAAGGGGAACATTTTTATACTGCTGGCAAGAATGCAAAATGGCATGGTTGCTATTGGAAAAATGTATGAAGTTTCCTCAAAAAGTGAAAAGTAGAATTACTATATGATCCAGCAATCCCTATGGATATTTGTCTGAATGAATTGAAATCAGGATCTCAAACAGCTATCTGCAGTCTCATGTTTATCACAGCATCATTTGCAATTGCCAAGACATGGAAGCAACACAAAAGTCCATTGATGGATGAATGGATTTAAATTTTTTTACAGAAACATAAAATGGAATATTATTAAGTATTAAAAAAAGAATGAGATACTGCCATTTGAGACCAAATGGATGAGCCTGAAAGACAATATGCTAAGTGAAATAAGCCAGACACTGAAGGACAAATATTACATGATACCACTATATGAGGAATCTGAAATAGTCAATTTCATAGAAATAGAGAGTAGAATGGTAGTTGCCAGGCACTGGGAGAAAGAGAAACAGGGAGGCATTCGTCAAAGGTTACAGAGTTTTAGTTATGCTGAATGAATAAGTCCTGGGGTCTACTGTACAGCAGAGTACCTATCTTTAACAATACTGTATTGTAGACCTAAAACTGTGCTCATAGGGTAGACCTTATGTTAAGTGTTCTTATTACGAAAAAAGAAGGTGAGAAAAAACTTTGGAAATGATGGGTATGTTTATGGTATAAATTGTAATGATAGGTTCATGGATATATGCTTATTTCCAAACTCATGTTATATACATTAAATATATACAGCTTTTTAAAATGTCAATTATACCTCAATAAAGTGGTTTTTAAAAGATAAGGTCTTCTAAGGTTGAAAGACAAAAATAAAAAAATAAATTTAAGTGCAGAGATTGGTGAAATTAAAAATTGTAAACCAATAGAGAAAGTCAATGAAATCTAGAGCTGATTCTTTGAAAAGAGCCATACAACTAACAAACATCTACCAGATTGACCAGCCAGTGAGAGAGGGAAAGAATTAGTGAATATACAAATTGCCAATACCAGGACGAAAGAAAGAAAATCGCTATAGACACAGAGACATACACAAACAAATAAAGGAATATTATAATCCAGCCTCTGCTCATAAATTCAACAATCTAAATGAAATTATTCAAAAGTTAGAAACTCCCTACTCATACTCAAAAACAAATAGGTAACATAAATAAAAAAGCATGTATTACAGAAATCAAAATTATGGTTAAACACCCTCCAACAAAGGAAACTCCAAGTCCAGATTGTTCCACAATACCTAGCAGTAAAGGCAGTCCCAGGACTTACGAGAATATTCCCTCCCTTTCAGATTGAACTTACAGAAACTGCTCTGACACCTCAGTTAAAGCATAGAAGAGATTAATTATTGGAAACTGAATACTTCAGTGAATGAATGCACAGGCTTATGGAACACCAGGTAAATGTACAGAACATAATTGTATCTAAAAAACAGGCTAGAGACTTGGGTTTGAGTAACCTTCATCGATGTCTAATGTCTTGAGAAATTATAACCATTCTTGGGATTGGAAAAAAATTATTGTAGATTTACCTAATCTTCTTTAGTATCATTAATTCACTCATTGAAAAGAGTATTCCTTAAAAATTGGAATTGATACTGAGAGAGCAAGGTAACTAACACCAATTAGATTACTGGAAGCATTAACTGATGTTATGTGTGGGAAAAAAAAGTCAGGTAGATGAGAATTTTGATTGTCTTATTTTTAACACACAATTAAAATCCTTCAGGGAATATGCAGGACTTCGAGAAGAAGTTATATCAACTAAAAGAAAATCCACAAATTCCTTCACGTCTGTGGCAGAATGTATGGCAGCATTTGAAAAGGAATTTTGTAATCTGGATAAATGTATGTGAATATGTCAACTTTTTGACCACACACAAGGAGAAAAGGTGAATTTGTCTTTTTAAATGGTATAAAATTGGAAAGAAATTTGCAAGAGTTTTATAACACAGTTATCCGAAGCACATTTTGGAAAATTAGACCCAGCTAGAGCAAGGTAGTAATATATTTATTCCTGGAGAAACATAAACTTCCCTGGTGGCTGGGAAACATATAGAGTGAAGATTGGGTAAATAAGACAATTGGAACCAGCTCTGTGATGAGACTTCTGTATTCCCATGGAATGATACTCATTTTTTTCCACTAAGAACACAAATCACATAAATCATAAACTCACAAAAAATCACAAGTCTTTGGATATCCTTTTCCACATTATAAAAAAAAATCTAAGGGCAAATATTTTATTAGGTATACTAGCCCAGGTATATGAAATCAATAGGAATGTGGGGAGGGAAGGAAGAATGATTATAAAAATTAATGTTATATTCAAATAAAGACACAACCATATTTGAGCAGGCATAGTTTGCTTGTCCTTCTTTATATAGCACCTTTTTAATTGCTTTTATTGTACTTGGAGCTTGGTGATATAAAAATTATTATCTCTAAAAATATAAAACGTATGTTGTAATCCAAAATATTCTCCCAGAGAAGTTACTTCATCTAGAAAGAAAAACCATATAGGGTTTTAATTTTGCCCCATAATTTGTCGTTTTGTATACCTTAACATGAAAACAAAGTGTATATATAAACATTAATTTATACTTAGCCAATGATGATGATATATCATCTACATAATATATGACACTACCCCATTATTTAAATTAGAAAAGTGTTTAATGGCCGGGCGCGGTGGCTCAAGCCTGTAATCCCAGCACTTTGGGAGGCCGAGACGGGCGGATCACGAGGTCAGGAGATCGAGACCATCCTGGCTAACAAGGTGAAACCCCGTCTCTACTAAAAAAATACAAAAAACTAGCCGGGCGAGGTGGCGGGCGCCACACAGCGAGACTCCGTCTCAAAAAAAAAAAAAAAAAAAAAAAAAAAAAAAAGAAAAGTGTTTAATTTGATTGCATTTTTTGCGGTTTTATTTTCAGATGTTTAAGTTTTATACACAACTGATATTTTTTTAAATTTGCTAATTGTTATTCATGAAAAATACAATATATCGTTGAATTGGCATTATAGCCATATAATTACTTTAAGCAGTATTTGAAAATTAAGACAAATTAAATCAAGATTTTTATAAATAACACCATGCTGAAATTAAGTAGAAGTAAATAACATAAAATCAAAGCATCTCACAAAATTAAGGCACTTAATTTGAAGGTCACCAATATGAAGCCTCTGATAATAAGTAGCTTGCATACCAGTAATGTAAACACATCTTCTGGTCATTTTGTCATATTACAACTGTGCTTCACTGGGCTGTTTTGACCTATTTCCACCAGCCACTCTCTTCATTAATTTAGTGATTGTTTCCCTTGGCTGTCTGCAAGACACTTTCTAAGTGACTCAGCCCTTTCTCATTTGTCACCTCATTTTTCGACATACCACATTCCTTGACAATTCTGTTTGTGTCAGATTATTTTTCTATCAAATGGAAAATGCCAATACAGGGTTGTACTTTAATAAAAGAATGAGGAACAAGTTTTAAAAGGTAAAAAAATGAGAATTTTAGGAGACTATCGACAATTACATAGGTGAGGAATTGGTGTTTACGTTACTTCACATTCCTTTCACAAGTATTTATTTAAGGATTTGCCTGATCGAAGGTGATTTTTAAATTATGTTTCTGAATTTCATATTTGATGGAATTTATGAATTACATATAAGTTTTTATATTTAGCTTTCTATTTATATTTTTATAAGTTTTTATATTTAGCTTTCTATTACTCTAGCATTAGAAACATTTATTGGCAGTATTTAACATTTTAAATTGTAGTGAACTTGTTTTCCTACCACTTTTCATTTGGCTCTACAGTTTTTTTCCACTTTTAATCTGCTGCTGCTTTCTGAAACTAATGCACATTAACATAGTGATTTTGAGAGATGCTAACAAAAATAAATGCATGTGGAAGAGTTAATTGCTAATTACAGTTATATGTAAATTAGATCCTATATTGATCCCCATTTTGCTGTGATAACAAGTGTAAATAAATTAAAAATATACAGTGCTATAACATTTGTTATATCAAAAACCATGTGTTTATATACATATACACACATACAGTTAATTATATAAAAACTATATATGTATGTGTACATACTCCTATATATGCACACATACATATATAGCTTGAAAATTATTTATACTATAGATATGAGTATAGACATTAAATATAGATAAATAACAACTGGCTAACTAGTTAGTCACATAAATACAGATAATATAGACAGATATAGTTGATATAAATATAGATAAATGTGGAGGGAACATCATGGAGATAGTCATTCTATCTTATCAAGTGCCTTTTCTTTTTTATTTTAATAGAAGTTCATTTTAATCACAAATTTCACACAATGCTTATTTACTTCCCTGCTTTATGCTCTGCAGAACACAGAGATAAATATTTTCAGCTATGGATGAACTAAAGCTCTGATTTTAGTTTACAGTCATTGGTCCTGCAATTTTCTAACCACTTTCAGTTACATTAATGGATAGTATTGATCAATATACCCTAGGAATCTTAGTAATATTTTCTTTTTATTTATTGAAAATTAGAATACTTTAAAAATTGTCTTTTTTATTTGTAAGATGCTAATTAATTGAAACTAAACTTTAATAAGAAGTGCAAGATTTACAGCACAATTTAATTACTGTATTAATTTTCATTTAGTATTTTGACCTTACCTCTTTATGTACTACCTTCAAGTGAAAGAATGAATTCAGTTTTAGTAACATTGCCACCACTGTGGGTTTTAACAACATTATCAGGTTAAAATCTAACAATTTCAGGGATATAACACCTTGAAATCATTGATATTTATATAAGATATTATGTATAATACTTTATTTAAAATATGTAAACTACAGTACCAAATGAAGTAAAATATATCAGTAGTCCAAAAAACAATGAAGAATTCAAGCAATAGGGACCATCTTGTATTTGTTTGATGGCAAAGTTCCATTCCTTTCCTATCATTAGGTTAAGCAAAGCTGTAACTAATAGGATGGCCAGTGATTTTATTCATTTGGTAGAACCACACACTTTAGTGATGGTCAGTTAGTAGCTCATGTTACTCAAGCATTCTCTCAGCACCCTGTGTTATCCTATTGTGGTTTATACCAGAGTTTACACTGATGTTTTTTTTCCTCAGGTATCCTCAGCCACATTGAAAGATCCATGATAACCTCTTCTGTCAGTTTTGGTCACTCTTGTGTCCCTGGATCCTAGAACCGTATCAGAAATACAGCAGGTACTCAATAAGCTTTTGTCAAATAAGTGAATAAATACATCCGTATGCTTATTTTTTCATTTATTGTCATCAGATATGTGATAAAAGCACAACTTTAACATTTTTTCAGTTTATTATCATTATAAGATATCCATATGTTTTCTCATTTTCTCCCAGTAAGATTATTTCTGATACCAACCAATTTTTCTTAATAGTTCTTAAGATTAACTATCAAATGTAATGAGAAGCTTCAATTTTTAAAGGTGCTAATGAATTTTGAAACAATCACTTCATTACAAAAAACACATGTAATGTATTAGCTAAAAAGTAGACACTAATCGAAATTTAGTTATAATTTTTAATGTCATAACTACAAAGTATCTAAGAAACATTGTTTTGATAAGTTAAATCTATTTGAACAAAGCGTAGAATTAAATATTATGATAAATTGGCAGTGGACTATCTAAAATTAAAGTTCAATGGAAAATTATTGTAATTTTAGGATTACTTTGTGTCAAAGTGTATTTAGAAGTATGTTGTTCTTTTCAACTTTTATTTCTTCTTGCCTGAGAAACTCTTTCCTTGTATCTTTCATATTTCTTTAGTAAAATGTAAATCCTGAAAGAATTTAGGACCAGTAATTTAGAGGCTGTAAAAGAATGTGGTGAGGAAAGTAGATTATAGAATCTCAAAGATGCAACAAAGACAGAAATTGATGAGGATACTTTTAAACTCAAAGAAATGTGAACATTTAACTTTTTACTAAACCGCAAATCTCAAATTATTTAAAATAGCTATTAATCCTGACTTCAAGCAACAACAATTATTTTCAAAGTGACTTTACCTAAATATGCAAATGAACCACATATCATTCAATAACTCTCACCAAGATACACAATAACTAGTACGCATTGCCAACTACTAAAAAGCAAATGTCCCTATAATTCCCGAGGAAAACACCCAGACCTCAGCTGGCACTAAAAAGAAGTGACAGCATAGTTTGTTATCGCAAGAATGTTGCTGTATTCTGTTCATTATGCCTTACTCTCTATTATTGAACAGAACTGGGTGATCTTTATTTCATTTACTTTAGTAGAAGACTCTTCTAAAATGCTTCTGGTTAATATTTGGTTTGAATGAAGCACTTTATTAAAAATGCTGGATGTTTCCACTTAACATAGCCTGAATAGCTGAAAGGGAAATAATGGCACAAGCATAAAATGGCATAATAAATCAAAGGACACCCTTTTCCTTCTAAACATGTCCAAGGTTAGTTTTCATCTTAATAGAATTGCTGATCTGTCAACTGATCAACTGTAGATATGCTTGTGACTTGTTTCAATGGAAAGACGGATGCCAAAAATAATGAGAAATAACCCTTTGAGTCTTCTCTAAAAGCATTTTTGTTTTGCTGAACATGCTTTGTGTGCATTGAAAAATCTCTTCCCTTCCTCAGAGTAAAATTTCAATTCATTAAAAATAAAAAGACTTGGCTGGTTCATATTTCTAAGTGGCATGGAACAACGGATCATTATGGCCTAATAGTATTTTCAGGATTGACTTTAAGTTATAATGGTGGTAACAATACCTGATCAGAAATATCCAACTCTATCAGGGATGAAAAGGTGTTATCACCATTTGAAAGATTAGAAAACTATGTAATCTGAAATAAGAACAACCTTCACCTTGCATCAACAATAATTAGAGACCTCAAGATCAACTCTCTCTCATTTCCAAAATGAAAGGGGGAGGGGGAAGAGAGAGAGAGAGAGAGAGATCTTTTCTTCAGCCATATATTCATACCCCTCACTGCACCCTCCCTGTATAGTGGACTACCAGTTACACTATCACAGATAACAAAAATTTTGAAATCCCTTCACACACTTACAGTGAAAGTTACATGAAAACTCTCATTTAATCTCCGAAAAAAGATAAAGAGTCTCTGAAGAAGACAAAAAGCCTTGGTTGTGCCATATCATATCAACCACAATAAAACTTTTAGTCAGGAAGATGGCACAATGTAGAGGTATTTTAAGCAGTTTTGAAATTAGATGTGCAGAAAGGAAGCAGAGAAAATATCTATATTGTTCACCCTTTAGGTGAAGATCTAGTAACCTTATGTAAAAGGTCAGGTTGGGCTAAGTGGCTCTACCGTAGCAGGCTAAGCTTTCAAGTCTTGCTGATACAGTGTACTCCTGTATTAAAATATCTCAGTTCAAATTATCTGTCTAAGCTTCTTTATGTAGAAACCAAGTCTTATTCGTGATGGAACCCCAGTGTCTAGTGCACAGTAAGCATTCCATAAATCCTTGTTGAGCCCCTGCAGAGGCGTACATTTCATTTTATTAGCCATCAAATTTCAAGGTCCTCCCAGGGATGGTCTAAGCAGGATTTTGCTCGAGTTCTAATCAAAGACTATACATAGAGAAGCAGAGACTCCTAATGCTTCAAAGGGCAATTAGCACAGCTTTAACTCATTCACAAATCCTTAAAAATTCGAGCACATACTTTTGCACTGGAGGATGGCCCTTTCAATAAGGGCAAATCATTTAGAAGTCTAATACAATATTTCATTTGGATACATGTCCTGGTGCTTGGATACAGCACAGTGAAGAATACTGTAAAACTTTAATTTGGTAGAGCACAAAGGCATCTTTTAAGTTCCTTTATTTAACGTTATTAGTCAAATTATTTTAACCTGAGCTTTCAAAGAGGTATTCTCAGGAGAAAATCAGAGAAAATGATGCATTTAATATATGTCAAAGATCAAGAAAACACACACACACACATACACCCCAACCCCCACAAACAATCGTCAAAATACTTACTACAATCTTTTGGCCCATCAGCTTAAGAAAAATAGCTGTAACATCCTTTTTTTTTTTTTTTTTTTTTTTTTTTTTTTTTTTTTTTTTGTGGCTCAGGAGGAACATAGTGAAATAAAATAAGACAATTCAAATAGGTCTTCACTTTTCATTTACTTCTATTATTGATACCATTCTGATATTTTCAGGACATTTCACTTTCATTTTAATCTTCTGATGGCACAGTTTGCATCTGTATTGCTAAATTCAGCTCCTCAGGTTTCATTACTGCATTTTACCAAAAAACAAATACAAAAAACTTTTCTTCATATGAATTATTGAATAAATGTAAGAATGGAAGTGCAAAGGTAAAGTGAACAGATCAAAGAAAAAATACAAGAGACAGACTAATTTCATTAAGTAGTATTTTAGGTGTGTTTTCATTGCATGTGACTTTGAGATTTATAACATTTATTTTAAAATTCAGGATGCAGTAGAAAATATATCAATAGATCAATGTATTTATGATCAATCACTGTGTGCAGCTTGATAGATTTCATAGTATAAACAAAGACAAAAGAAGTAAACCTACTAAAAAAATCAAAAATAGTAAAAAATGATGTGTACTCTAAGAAGACTTTTTTCCCCTGAAGAATCTTTCTTGAAATTATACCTTTTCAAGACTACAACTATAAAAGATAAGAGGAAATTAAAATTCTACTTCTGAAAATGCAGCACAACTTGCTGAAAATAATGATTCAGTGACAGAAATAAATGCATCTAAGAGTATGTGAGTATAATTATGTACTACAGGTAGTAAATGTCATGTTATGTTTCAATGATTTTATGGATATCAAACTCATCTGTATGCTATTTCTAATAGCAATTTTATGACTAAACTAATAAATATAGGAAACTGTTCTGATTTTAATAATACATGGCTTCTTATGGTAGTAGTTTATTTTGGCTAATGTAAAATGATAAATCTGAAGGCTAAGGTTAAAGCAGACCTTGAAAAATAGCTCAAAATATTATATGCGATCCTTGTCCTAGATCTTCTTAAAGTCATTATTGCGTTTTTTGGAAGTATACTGTAGGGGCTTCTTTTCCACTTCAAAGTTAAAGCCATTAAACTTACTGTTCCATGTAATAAATTAATAAACAAGAATAGATTAACAAAATGATATGGAGCATTACCTTTTTCCAGTTCCTCTCATTCTCATCTAGTTCATTGTTGTTTCTCTCTTGGGAAGTGGCGAAAAGTTCTATTTAAATTTAGATTGAATAAAGTGCTCAGTAAGAGATTTCAGAATCCCAGAAGTGTGGTATGTGGTGGAGAGAGGAAAATGGCTTTTTTTTTTTTTTCCTGGAGCTTTTGAATATGTTGGCCTGTGAGCAGGTCTGTTGAGTATGGCTGCCAAAATACACTGGCAATCATTTAGGCTCCCACCAGAGCTGAGAAAGCAACCCAGAAACAATTTCCCTAAATACCAACTGTCTTATGTGGCTTCATGAACTATAATATTGACCTTCTTTATGAGCGTTTGCCTTCAACTTGTAAAAATACCACAGGCTTTGCTGTGCCAAAGAGAGAAAGATCAACAGCAGCAACCACTAAGCAGACTTTCTTTTTGATTAAAGCTCTTCTTGGACATTTAATCTCACTGTCACTTCCACCAGGAGGGGCCTCATCATGATTAGGAGGGCCACCCACACTGTCTATGACTGGGGTGAGATGTAATTTAGCAAACTGGAGCAATGATGATAATGAAAGAGGGTCCAATTAACCATGACACTAGGACAATAGTATAAATTATGACTCTCCCAGGCAACCAAGACAGGCGACTCATTTATGATCACCCATCTATGACACACAGCAGCTTGACGGTTCTTCAGCTTTTCATATTGACAAAACATTTTCATCAGTTTGAAAAAAAAATCTGATCATGCCACTTTGTTCTTTATAAGCAGGTGTGGTCTGTGAACTAGTGGTATTTTGACAATCTGTTGAGGCTAGAAGCATTTGGTTTATGTTAATATAATGCTTCAAATTATTTAATTTAAACTAAATTTTATAGAATGCCTTTTGATTGACTATAAGTATCTCATACAAATTAAACGTATAAATTTGTGTAAGTTCCTTGTAGGTTCTGGATAGTAGACCTTTGTCAGATGCATAGTTCACAAAATTTCCCCCACTTCTCTAGGTTATCTGCTTAAACTGTTGATAGTTTCTTTTGCTGTGCAGAAGCTCTTTAGTTTAATTAGACCCCATTTGTCAATTTTTGACTTTGTCACAATTGCTTTTAGCATCTTCGTCATGAAATCTTTGCCTGTTTCTATGCCCGGGATGGTATTACCTAGGTGGTCTTCCAGGGTTTTTATAATTTTGGGTTTTACAAGTATTAAGTGTTTAATACTTAAATAGGATTAATTTTTGTACGTGGTACGAGGAAAGAGTCCAGTTTCAGTCTTCTGTATATGGCTAGTCAGTTATCCCAGCATCATTTATTGAATAAGTAGTTCTTTCCATATTGCTTGTTTTTGTCAAGTTTGTCAAAGATCAGATAGTTTTAGGTGTGCATTCTTATTTCTGGGCCCTCTATTCTGTTCCATTGGTTTATGTGTCTGTCTTTGTATCAGCACCACGTTGTTTGGTTACTGTAGCCCTGTAGCATAAAGTCGGGTAGTGTGATGCCTCCAGCTGTGTTCTTTTTGCTTAGGATTGTCTTGCCTATTTGGGCTCTGTTTTGGTTCCATATGAATTTTAAAATAGCTATTCCTAGTTCTGTGAAAAACGTCGTTGGTAGTTTGATAGGAATAGTATTGAATCTATAAATTGCTTTGGATGGTATGGCCATTTTAATAATATTGATTCTGTCTATCCCTGAGCATGAAATGTTTTCCATTTGTCTGTGTCCTCTCCAATTTCTTTGAGCAGTGTTTTATAGTTCTCCTTGTAGAGATCTTTCACCTTGCTGGTTAGCTGTATCTAGATGTTTTATTCTTTTTATGGCAATTATGAATGGGATTGTGTTCCTGACTTGGCTCTCAGCTTGACTGTTGTTGGTGTATAAAAATGTGAGGAATTTTTGTACATTGACTTTGTATCCTGAGACTATGCTGAAGTTGTTTATCAGCTTCAGGAGCTTTTGGGCCAAGACTATGAGGTTTTCTAAATATAGGATCATACCATCTGCAAACAGGGATAGTTTGACTTCCTCTCTTCCCATCTGGTTGCCCTTTATTTCCTTCTCTTCCCTTATTGCTCTGGTCAGGATTTCCAGTACTATGTTGAATAGGAGTGGTGAGAGAAGGCATCCTAATCTTGTGCCAATTTTCAAACAACCCCATTAAAAAGTGGGCAAAGGATATGAACAGACACCTTTTAAAAGAAGACACACATGCAGTCAACAAACATATGAAAACAATTTCAACATCACTGATCATTAGATAATTGCAAATCAAAATCACAATGAGATACCATTTCACACCAGTCAGAAGAACTATAATTAAAAAGTTAAAAATAACAGATACTGGCAAGGTCATGGAGAAAAAGGAATGCTTAAACACTGTTGGTGGGAATGTAAATTAGTTCAGCCATTGTGGAAAACAGTGTAGTGATTCCTCTAAGACCTAAAAATAAAAATACCATTTGACCCAGCAATCCCAGTACTGGGTATACACCCAAAGGAATATGAATCATTCTATCATAAAGACACAGACATGCGTATGTTCATTGCACCACTATTCACAATAGCAATGACATGGAATTAATGTAAATGCCCATCAACAGACATTTGGTACATATGTATGATGGAATACCATGCAGCCATAAAAAAGAATGAGATCATGTCCTTTGTAGGATCGTGGATAGAGGTAGAAGCCATTATCCTTAGCAAAGTAAGGCAGGAACAGACAACCAAATACCACATATTCTCACTTATAAGTGGGACCTAAGTAATGTGAATGTATGGATACATACAGGAGAACAACAGACACCAGGGCTTATCAGAGGATAAAGGATGGGAAGAGGGAGAGGATCTGGAAAAATGACTAATCGTTACTACTAGGCTTAATACCTGGGTGAAAAAATAATCTGTACAATGAACTCCCATGACACATGTTTACCTGTATAACAAACCCGCAAATGTATCCGTGAACTTAAAAGTTAAAAAAAAACACACAATTCAAATGGCCATCTCTATTTTATATATCTTCAATTAGATTATTCTTTCCTACTTCTAAATTCACTTCAGTGAACACTCAAACTCCCCTAAACCCATATTTCCTCTCCTTTTTGAGAATCATTGGACTTATGTCATATCTAAGGGATAACTTTATACTAATGCATAGAGAAAAGCAAAGTTCAAATATTGAACATTGATTATGTTGTTGTGATGAAAGAAATGTATTCTTTTTAGTAAACAAAAATGCTAAATCTGCTAGTATTTTACAAATATATTTTGAAAAATAATCATTTAATGGTGTAATAAGTTCTTGCTTGTGTCATTACATGCAACACAGAATCTTATTTTTTAATTATCTTCAAAAAGCTCTCTATCTTGATAAGACATCTGCCTGTGAAGGATAGCCTAAAGGGCCAGGCACAGCGACTCATGCCTCTAATCAGCATTTGGGAGGCCGAGGTGGGCAGATCACTTGAGGCTAGGAGTTCGAGACCAGCCTGTCCAACATAGTGAAACACCATCTCTACAAAAAATATAAAAAGTAGCTGGGCATGGTGATGAGTGCCTGTAGTCCCCACTGCTTGGGAGGCCAAGATGGAATAGCTTGAGCCTGGGAGCCAGCAGGTGCAGTGAGCCAAGATCACACCACTGCACTTCAGCTTGCCTGGGTGACAGAGTGAGACTCCGTCTTGAAAGAAGGAAGGAAGGAAGGGTGGAAGGAAAGAAAGAAAGAAAGAAAAAAGGAAGGAAGGAAGGAAGGAAGGAAGGAAGGAAAGAAAGAAAGAAAGAAAGAAAGAAAGAAAGAAAGAAAGAAAGAAAGAAAGAGAAAGCAAGCCTAAGAATAGGTGGTTTTACTTACTTACCTTTTCTAGTGATTTTAAAGTAATGTTTTTTGATGGTCTCAGGTTCACTCATTCAACAAATATTTTTTGAGCACCTACAGTAAAAAGGCATCCTTCTAAGCACTGGCAGGAAAAGTACTGAAGAAATTATACAGAGATTCTGCTTCGGGACATTTATATTTTAGAATAGAATGGAAAGGCAGAAAAGAAATTAATAAATCAACCAAAAACACCAGTAGTGACAAATTATAATCAGATAAACAGGGTAATGTGACAGCAAATGACTAAGTCAGGGAAGGCCTTGCTAGAGAGTTGTCATTGAAGAAGTAGAGTTAAACTTGACTAGAAAAATCAATCTAATGCTGTCCTCAAAATAATTATGCCCCCTTCTTATTTTTTTTCTATCTTCTTAATGTCTCAATTTCATCTAATTTTCTACCTGTTGATTAAGGATTCAAACAAAACTTACACATTTTTTGAATTTTGTAACACTCCATAAATGTCTTGTCCTGTATATAAGCACTTCTAGGATGGCAAGCTATAAGGTGAGAAAATCTATTAACCCTACATCTTAAGGGTTAACAAAATAAAACTGAAAGTACTTATTTATTTAATGGGTTTGGAATTTTTAAAAAATGAAAATTAAAATTAATCCTGACAAATAGACCAATAGAATAGAGAATCCAACAAGTGACCCACATATATGAGGTTCCATGAATTATAACTAAGGTGACACTAATGTACACGGGGGAGAAGATGGTCTTTTTGCTAAATAGTTGTCGGTCTGGGCCAGTCACCTAAACATATGAAGCAAAAAGTTATCTTGATTCCTACCTTGCACCATGTATAAAAAAATTTTCCAAATGAGTAATATATAAATGTAAATGGTAAAATGATAAAGCCTTTGGGAAAAAAAGATAGGCAACTTCAGGATTATGAAGCTACAAAAAGTGCTGACTCCAGATAAAATCATTGATTATAAGATCACATTTTTAACTTTAAAAATCTGTTTATTCACAGACACCAGGAAGAGAAACGCAAGCCACAGAGCAGGAGAAAATAGTTTCAACACATAGATCCAATAAATCCAGAATATAAAAGTGACTCCTTCCAATTTAGAGAAAGTCATGCAAGTCAATGCAAAATTGTCAAAAACCTTCTATAGGACTTCTATAACAAAGAAAACTAAAACGACAAATTGATATAAGAAAAAGGGCTCAAGGGCCAAGCACGGTGGCTCAAGCCTGTAATCCCAGAACTTTGGGAGGCACAGGCAGGCGGATCACATGAGATCGGAAGTTCGAGACCAGCCTGGCCAACATGGTGAAACCCCGTCTCTACCAAAAATACAAAATTAGCCAGATGTGGTGGCAGGCGCCTGTAGTACAGCTACTTGGGATGCTAAGGCAGGAGAATCACCTGAACCTGGGAGGCAGAGGTTGCAGTGAGCTGAGATCTTACCACTGCCCTCCAGCCTGGGCGACAGAGCGAGACTATCTCAAAAAAAAATAAAGAAAGAAAAAAGAAAAAGAAAGAAAGGGGGCCCAACTTCCTAAGTCATTATGAAAATAAATAGTAAGCCTGCACATGACACCACTGCACACATATCAGATTGGATAAAATTTTTAAATAAAATGACACATAATCCCAATTATTAGTAATGATGTGGAATAATTGGAACAATCAAGCAGTGAGTGCAGGAGTGTGACTTGGTATAACGCTTTGGAAAGCATTTGGCAATATGCACTAAAGTAGAACATGCATATTGCTTATGACTAGCAATTCTATTCTTATATGGTTCCTCCTAAATAGTGGACATGTGAGCTCACCAGAAACAGGTATAAGACTGCTTATAGTTGTACTACTCTTAATAAGCAAAAATTGGAAACACATGTCCATCCACAGTAGAACAGATAAATCAACTGCGGTAAATTAATACAGTTGAATACTATTCAGCAGTGGTTGGCAACTCTGACCTATGGGCCAGTTCTATGGCCCTGGTTTTCTATGACTTGCACGCTAAGAATAACTATCATATTTTTGAAGTACTGTAAAACACACAGACACACATAAAGACACACACCCACAGAAGAATATGACAGACATCCGTATGTGTCCTGCAAAGCCTAAAATACCTTACAACTGTCTCTTTAAAGAAGATATCCACTGACCCCGTTATACACTAATGAGAATAAACAGATACACCTACGCAAAACAACATGGATGAATAATAGACATAACGTTAAGAGAAAGGTGCCAGACATAAAAGAAAACACAAAGTACAATTCATTTTAAAAAGTTTAAAAGCTAGCAAGACCTACATATGATGTCAAATGTCAAGATAATGGTTCCTTTGAAGGGCGGGTAACCCCTGGGAAAGGGTACAAGAGGTCTCCTGGATTTGGGATAGTACCTTTAAAAAAAAAAAAAAAACAGTAAACTAGTTATACAGCTGTGTTTATTGCTAGAAATTCCTTGAGCTGTACACACGTAGTAATATGCACTTTTCTATGTGTATATTTATACTTTAATAGAATTTAGAAAAAAGAAACCCCCAGAATAATTCACAAGAATGCACATCATAACAGATAAAAACTAGAATAAATCAAATTGTCCAAGAACAAATCTGGTTAAATAAATTATAGTTTACCCATACAATGGAATTCTATGCAACCACAAAACAATGAACTTATAAAATATTTGTTTATACTGAAAGACACAAACAATAGAATTTTAAATGATGATTTTTAAAACTGTATGCTGAATAAATATTTTGCAAAGACACAAATACAAACGAAGATCTCAGCCTGGAAGAATATGCCCAATGAATGGATCATAGCTTCTCTCTGGATGTGAGATTAAATATGCTTTCACTTTATTATTTTTTGTTTGTCTATTAGTACTTTCTGATAATTTTTAAATAAAATATTTTTGCAAAAAAAAAAAAAAAACCTCCCCTAAAATGTATACCATTTTAAGTACTTCTGGAAAAGTTTTCAAATGATACTATAATTTGAAAGCTAGAGGAGCTGCTCTAGCCAATGTCATTCTGAAAGGATTTGAAGATATGTAGAAAAATGTATTAGTAGCCGCAGCTGCAGGAGAGCTCTATAAATACACAGCTTCTAGTTAGGTCTCTCAGTATAAGATCCCAACCTCAAACAGATCTAAGGGTTTACAGTATCAAAGGTGTCACGCTGACATTGCCATCACCATTCATTTATAAGCATCATAAACCCCTGGGGGTGATAGATGACTTCCGTCTCTTGCTGATAAAGAGAAGCTGACATTGCTTTATTATCTCTTCAAGGTTAAAAATCAATGGTTTACTTGTGAAAACATCTGTTTGTAAGCTTGTCTTTGCTTCTCTCAGGGGCCATATTTACATGCTGGGTTTTAAGCATGCCAAAATGTGAAGCTTAAGTTTCATTTGGCTCATTTTCTTTTTAAGCATGCCAGCCTGGCTCTCTACGAGAGAAAAGAAAGAAAGAAAAAAAAAAACTCTGCAGTGTAAGCCTATGCTTATCCATTTGTAATGAGAACAAGTTAGATTTTGCCTGTTAAAAATTAATGAATAACATCTCTGAGCAGGTGACTAGAGACATGAGAATTGATTTTAGATCAAGTGATGGATGTAGAATAAATGTCAGCCAAGGGAATTCAAATAAGGATAACTATGCAGTTGTTGTTGTTGTTGTCAAAGAAGCCTATGGAAAACGAATTACATTATATGGAACGAAACTTAGGGATTTTTCCCATTTAATTGACTCATCTTCATTTTTAAAAAATCTCATAAAATAGTCTACAGGACAGCTAAGGACTTCCCATTCAAACATCTTTGACACAAGAGACAAGAATTTGAGTTTTAGGAAAACACTGTCATCAGTGTCCTACAGTCTGCAAGAGTCAGTTCATGGGTGTTTCTAAGAATAGTTTCCCAGATTTTCTCCATGTTCTACAGATAGCACCTCAAATTCAACATAGCAAAAAGAAACAGAGCACCTCTATCAAAACCCAAATCAACTTTTCTCTAGAACCTTCATCTCTCTTCTCTTATTTCTATTCTCACCTCTAGTTTTGGGTAGCTTCACCTTCCCAGTTTTCTCAGGCCCCAGACCTCCATGTCATCCTTGACTCCTATTTCCCTCAAACTCCATACCCACTTTCAGCAAGTTCTGTAAGATCTAATTACAAAATATGTCCAGAAATCTACATACTCCCTTCCCTCTGTTGCTGTTACCCTGATCTAAAGCACCTTCTTTCTCATGTGGATCACTGTAGTCTTCCAACTCATCTTCTGCCTCTGTCCTTGGTCCTTTGTAAGTCTACTACCAACCTAAGACCCACAGTCATTCTACTAAAAAGCAAGTGAAATGATCTCATACATTTGCTCATATTTTTCCAGTGGCTCCCCATCTTGCTGAAAGAAAAAAAGTTCTTACACTGATCCTCAAGACCACATCAAAATACGACCTTTCACTCCTTTGCAATATTTCTTGACCGGGCAAAAATTCATGGATTCTAACTTCCATTTAAATGTTATTTTCTGTTCTTTGTGGTTGTGTACATCATTTAAATGGTAACTTCTTTTCTATTCTGATAAGTCATCTCTTAATTTTAGAGCTTACTTGTGTAACAGCTAGTAGATTACATTTAGTGAATTCATTATGTTTAAAGATAATTTTCTCATAAATGATGCTATATCATATAGAAGAGTCACATATACATACGAAGCTTAACAGATAAAATGTAATGCACATGTTTGCTTTAAAAATCTGTGATCTTAGAGCTAATATATTTCTAAAGAGTAATACAATGTCCACAAGCTCCAAAATGTCCATACAGTTATATGATGCTACTAAACTGAAAGCAGTCATGAATGCTTGAGGGTCATTTCAACTTTGGATAAGAAGGAGAGGCCAAAAGTTGCATATGCAATTTTTAGAAGATAATTAAATAATCCTGTGTATACAGATTAATCAAATCAAATCAGAGACTTGGAGAGAACATTTCCTAAGTAAAATCTTAATCACAAAAAAGAGACTATTAATCTTACATCTAGAGCCTGAGAATCCTAACTTCAGTTTCCCAGGACTTTATGGCTTTGCAAACAAATAAGAGAAAGATTTGATTCATTATTAACATTGTTTATTTCTCACCCGGATTGCCTATGAAAACAATGATGTGTTCTCAGACTCACTAGTATTGAACCGTGTATTCAAAGAATATTGGTAGAAGCATGTATGGTTTACCTTTAGCTTCCGCTGGAAATAAAACTACTTTAATCATTCAGAGTATGGTGTTTGGGACTGCAGCCTCTCAAGACAGATCAACTGGGTTGTAAGCCCATCTCTAACACTTACAGACTCTAACCTAAGGCAAGTTATTTAACCTCTTGTTCTCTCTTTGCTTTTTCCTTGAACTTGCTGGTAATAAAAATAGCTTCAACTTAGGAGAGAATTGTGAGGAGTCAGTACATATGAAACATATATTTTCTAATAATGCAATAAACATTACCTGTTACCATATTTTTACTAACAGCTGCTACTGCTACCGCTACTATAATCTACAATTTTAAATAAATTAGACAAGCAAAATAGTGAGCTTATTTTATTAGGCTTTCTTTTAAGAGATGTCAATTCGAATATTTGTGAGTTCTCTAATGATTCAGTAAAGCTAAAGATAAATTCAGCAGCACTAAATCATGCATGTCTGTAATCAGTAACTTTACCATGCTAATGTGATTTGAAGGAGGGACAGTGGGTAGGTCTTTGTTTAGAATCTCCCAGAGGCAGACTTTATTCCAAGGATTTAGACACAGGTCGTTTATTTGGAAGTGACCCCAAGAAAACTCAGGAAAAGAGTATAAAAGTAGGAAAAGGAGGCTATGGAAGCCAAAAAAGAAAATAGTTCCATCAGTGAAATCTGGGTGCCAATGTAGAACACCAATTTCAGTTATTCAGGCTAAAAAGTAGTAAGGGAGCAGGAGTACTGATTCACCAATACCCAGTAGTCATTGGTTAAGTGCTACTCCAGGGTGGCAGAAATGCCTTGACACTTTCAGTCTGACTGATGGAACCATAGAGCATCCTCAGACATAATCACAGATTCTAGCTTTAGAAATACCATTTCCATTCTTATTGGTGCTACCTAAGTGCCAATGGCTATGGGCAGGACACTAGCAGCATCTGCTACATAGAGTAAATAGAGAAGGAAGAAAGGTCAGAATCAGAACAGCATTTATAAATTTCTGTACAAGGAAAATCTAAGTAGAATGGTTAGGTATTCTACTTTTGAAAGAGAAAGATAATCTTAAAATTTAGTCCTGGAATAGTTTTAGAAAAAAAGAGATATGGGAGTAGTTTAGATTTTAAAATCCCCCTAAGAAATACCTAAAGAATTCATTACAATGTTAGAATGGAATAGAAACAGGAAGAGCAATAGAATAATATGAGTTTCCAAAGACATTTACTGCTATCCCAATTCCTCATATAATGATGAATTTTATTACACTGTAATTCTTATTTATTAAAAATTTTTGTGTTTCAACAGCTCCAATGAGATGCAACTTTTTGTTTTTATGTTGGTCCAGGGAGCATTAGAGGACACCATACTCATATAACATATTAAGCACGTCATCACTTGCACATCAAACTCTAATAAATTCCTGCATCTTGTGATTTAAAATGAATGCAAGGTCCTGAAAGGTTAGAACACATTGCAGTCTTAAATTTTCAAGTGTGAAACCCTGTTTCTGTACAACTTGTAAGGAGTTTGAACATTAAGTTTTAACTAGGATTGCTTGAGAAAGCATTTATTCATGCTAACTTCTTGTAGATTTTTGTCTTTTTTGACCCTTGCAAGAAGAACAAGTGGATTTATCAGTAAAAGTATGTCTAGAAATTGTCAGGTGGGGGACAATGTTAAAGAAAAATAATAGAATATTTGTCATAACAGGAAGGCAAATCAGTTATGGGTTCCAGCTTTGAAGTTAGGACAGTTGCTTTTCTGGTATGAAGAGCTAGGTTAGGTGAAAATGACTAAAATACTAGATAAATACATATTTTTCATTAACACTAAAACATAGAAGAGCTGAAAAGATAACAGAATACTGCCTAGCCAAATAAGGAAAGAGAAAACCTACATCCAGAGTAGCAAGGGATACATCATATACCTGAACTGTTTTGGCCCTGAGTGTACCAATCTACCAATCTGACAAACTTGGGCTTTGGTTTCTGGCCTCGTTAAGCCACTCTAGGTGAGGAATCATAGAGAAGATGTCACCCCCACATTCAATGAATTTCAAAAATTAACACTATCAGAAGAAACATGAGCCAGAACTGGTATCCCCTACAACTACCACAACCATGGTGCATTGCAGGTAGGGACATTTGACTTGGCTCTGAAAAACTATGCATAACCTAAGGATATGGAAACAAACAAAGAATACCTTTTCTTGATAAACTCTTCCATTAGAGTGCGCTACAAAAGAATATGCTGCCAAGATACAACTCAGTGGGTCAATGAAGCACAAGCCCTGAACTTGCTTTAAGGAGGTTTCTAACTTGTAGTGCTCCCAGATTTCTGGAAAATATAAATCTTCCCTGAGACAGGACTTTCATCTGGTGCTTTAGTGAATCTCTACAAACATCTTCCCAATGGCAATTATTAGTACACTTAAAAAAACCATTTACCCAAGGCACCATGAGCAAGATTAAACACAAAAGTAGACATATTAGGAACAGACTCATCCAAGCTTCAAATGTTGGTATTGTCAGACATTCTAAAACAATCCATCTTATCCTGTTTAAAGAAATAAATGACAAGACTGAAATTATCTACAGGTAACAGAAACGCTAAAACAAATGACAACTCTATTTAAAAAAAAAAAGGACTTCTAGAAATAAAAATATGCAACAACCAATATTAAAAACATATTGGACATAGATGGCAGCAAACTGAAAATATAGAGAAGTAGTGAACTAGAAACTAGTTCAGAAGAAATTAACCACAATATAGTATAGCAAAATAAAAAGATGGAACTATAAAACAGAGGGTAAGAAACATGGAAAATATAGTAAAAAGTCCTAATACATATATAACTGAATTTAACAAAAAAGGAAAAAATGGGTCTGAAGCAATATTTCAAGGGATGATGGCTAAGAAATCTAGAAATAATTAAATACACCCTAGAACTTAAGGTGTAATAATAATAAATAAATAAACAAAAGTAAGGATTTATATTAAGGAAGATCGGTATACTACAGGAACATGAAAACATCTCTCAAGGCACACAGGAAAAATAGGTATTCTAAAGCCAAGAACATTCTATTCACTTGAAGTAAGCCCTTCAAAACTCTGGTATGAAATATCTGTCCATATTATGTGCTATACTGTACAAAGTATGCTGATAACAACCCTATAAAAAGGAACACATTTTAAATTAAATGTTTCGTATGACCTAATCATATGCTATTGTATAGTCTTCCAGTTAGAAAAACAAATCTCAGAAGTAATCCATTTGCTTCTATACAATGTATTTTAGACAATCTTCAACTAGGACTAAAACCATACTTTCACAACATAAAAAGCTTTCAGCTAAAAAATCGTGAGGTGTACTTAAAATCTAAAAGGAACATATGACACGACTTTTTGGGTGCTTAATAAACAGCAATATGCCTCTCTGTAAAACAGTCTAAATTGGCTAGAAAAGTAGCACTGCATTTGTAGCCAACAGTGATCATAATTAAGCTAAAGAAAGACATGTTTTTCTTGTCATCTTTATTTGACTATTTCACAGCAGTTATATTACAAATTACAGTAAATGTTCAAATTCCAGAATTCAAAAATTAAATAATTTACTTCAACTAATGTAAAATAAAGTCAAATGCAAAACATCAATTTAACACAATTCTAAATTAAAACTACAAACCCAAAATAGACCATAGTTGATGAAGTCTACTTAAACTACAAAGTAGACATACATGACTGAAACCAAATGGGACTCCCAAAGTCTAAGTAACCAGATGTACAGAATACAAAAGATGGAGGTACAAGTCCAAATTCAAGCTTACAATGTGATTACAAATAATAATTATAATAATAGCGTTCAGCTACGAGACCTGACACTGAAGATACCTACTGAATAGCACCATAGCTGAACCAACTTAATTGAAAAAGGGAAGAAATTACCTACTTCCTAAAAATAAAATCCATTAAACCTACAAATACATTGGCTTATGAGAAAAATCAAGTCATGGAACAACATTTAAAAAAAAATCACAGGTGAGATTCAAGCTCGAAAACACAATTAACTCTACAGCGATCAGTTTCAACCCTAGTGCAGTTCTATCATCTTCAAAAAGCTCCCAGGGTCCCCAAAGCTGAGCATGAACTATTGCTGAGCTATGCTGTGATACATATTTTACTCATCTGAGAGCAAGGTTTTACATAGGAGCTTATCATTTATAATGCTCACAATAGGAAATAAGAACAGAGGTCAATTTTTATGTATTTTTGCCAATGCTATACAGCAAAAATGAAGAACTTACAAAAAGGTAAACAAAATTGAGTCCACTTAGATAATTTCACAAGCTGCTTTAAACTATAGAATGACCAGATATCTGTAAAATAAGCAAAACTGGTGTATTTTTTTTTTTAATTGGGGGAAAGAGGACCAGAGGAGTTGGTATAATTTCAGCTCATTGTCCTCCCCTTGGCATTAGATTCACTTTCTCTTTAAGACCTAAACTGTTCAAAGTGGCAGTTCCTATACTGAGGTTGCCTCCAATTCCTCCATCTACACTATGGTTAAAGAAACAAACAAACAAAAGCAACTTGATCTTTGGAAGCATTTTAATGCTGAAAATAAATACTTTTCCCTTGTCAAACTCAAAAAAAAAAAAAAAAAAAGGAAAAGAAATAATTAAATATACCAACACCCAGATTCATAGAATCAGTCAGAATAACCACTTCCATTTATTAGTTCTGTGATCTTATGCATGTTGCTTGTTTGTGTGAATGTGTGTGTGATTATTGCTATCATTTCTTTTTTAAAAATCAGTTTTATTGAGATATAATTGTATACAAAAAATTGTATGTTTAGTGTATACAATTTGATGAGTTTGGACATACTCATTCATCCATGACATCATCACCAAAATCAAGATAATAAACATCTCCATTATCTCCAAAAATTTTCTTATAATCTTTTGTGTTTTTTGTTTACTTTTGTGGTAAGAACACTTAACATGAGATGTCCTCTCACTCTCTCTCTTTTTTTTTTTTTTGAGACAGAGTCTAACTCTGTTGCCCAGGCTGGAGTGCAGTGGTGAGTAACAACCCACTGCAACCTGAGATTTCTGGGCTACAGGAGCATGCCACCACACTCAGCTAATTTTTTAAAGTTTTTTGTAGAGACAGGCTATCACTATGTTGCCCAGCTTGGTCTTGCATTCCAGGGCTCAAGCAATCCTCCTGCCCAAGACTCCCAAAGTGCTGGATTACAGACAGGTGTGAGCCACCACCCACAGCCCCCTCTTAAATTTTAAGTGCACAATACTGCATTGTTAACTATTGGCACTACCTTTTATAGTGAATCTCTAGAAATGATTCTTCTTGCATAATTGAAAATTTATACATATTGAGCAAAAACTCGCATGTACTCCTTTCTCAAACCCCTAGCAACCAACATTCTATTCTGTACTTTTTAAAATTTGACTATTTTAGATACCTCATGCAAGTGGAATCATTCAGTATTGGTCCTTCTGTGACTGGCTTATTTCACTCAGCATAATGTCCTCCAGGTTCATCCATGCTGTTGCAAATAGAATGATTTCTATTTTTTAAACATTGATCAATATTAAATTGCATTAGACAACATACTTTATCCATTCATCCACTGATGAACAACTGGATTCTTTCAATGTCTTGGCTATTGTAAATAATACTGCAATGAGCATGAGAATGCAAATAGTTCTTTGAGATACTGATTTCAATTTTTAATATGTACCCATAAGTGGGATCACTGGATTGTATAGTAACCCTATTTTTATTTTTGAAGAGCCTCCATACTGTTTTCCATAGTGACTGCATCTACTTACATTTGCACCAACAGTGTACAATAGTTCTAATATCTCTACATCCTCAACACTTATTTTTATATTTATACTTATATATACATCTATAAATCATATAGATGTATATATGTATGTGTGTGTGTGTGTGTGTGTGTATAAGGGCCATCCTGACAGGTGTGAGGTGATATTGTGATTTTTATTTACATTTCTCTGATGATTAATGATGGTGAGCATTTTTTCATATATCTAGTGACCATTTGTGTGTTTTCTTTGGGGAAATGTGTGTGTTCAGGACCTTTGCCTATTTTTAAAATCTGTGTGTGTGTGAGTGTGTGCGTGTTTGCTACTGAGTTACAGGACTGTCTTGTATATTTTGTATATTAACCCCTTATCAGATAAATTTCACTCTGTTAATTGTTTCCTTTGCATAGCAGATGCTTTTGAGTTTGATAATAAGTCCCTGGTCTATTTTTGCTTTAGTTGCCTGTGCTTTTGGTGCCAGATCAAAGAAATCATTTCCAAGACCATTGTCAAGATTTCCCCTAAATTTTCTTCTAACAGTTTCAAAGACTCAGATGTTACATTTCAGCCTTTACCCTCATTTGGAGTTGATTTTTGTGTCTGGTGTCAGATAGGGATCCAGTTACTTTCTTTTGGATGTGGCTATCTAGTATTCCCAGCACAATTTGTTCAAGAAACAGTCCTTTCCCTATTGTGTATTCTTGGCATCTTTTCTGAAGATCAGTTGACTCTATATGTGTAGATTGATTTCTGGGCTTTCTATTGTGTTCCATGGCCAATAGGTCTGTCTTTATAGGATACAAGAATGACTCAACATGTGCAAATCAATAAATGTGATACACCACTTTAACAGAATGAAGGATAAAAAACATATGATCATTTCAATAGATGTACACAATAAATTTGACAAAACTTAACACTCTTCCATGACAAAACATTCAACAAACAGGTAAAAAAGAAAGTGCCTAAACATAATAAAGGCCATATTTCACAAGCCCATAGCTAACAATGTACTCAATGATGAAAAAGTAAAACAGAAAAAATAAGACACAAATACAATATCGCAAACACAATTTGTAATAGAGCAGCTCTCACTCTAAACTTCAGCGTTATATCTGGCACTGATATATTCTTACATCTCATCTTCATCTCCAGTCAAACCAATACATATTAACTAAACACTAGTTCAGACAAATGCAAGATGGGATTCCTTTCTTCAAAGAAATTTTAAGAGTAAAAAGTTCCATAATTTTTGTGTATTTTTAAGGTGCCTGACATCGTAGGAAGTAATAAAATGTATATGAAATAAATATCAATGACTTGCTTGATTAGAGACTTAAAGAAAATTTAAGAAAAGGGTTGTGGAAGATGGAAAAATAAGGTATCTCTCCAAAGAGAGGAATTTATTTTAGAAGTAGACACAGCACAGAGCGTGTGAAAACCAATGAGTATTAAAGACAATTCTAGAGGAGGGGGGCATTAAAGAAAGACATTGTTTCTTGGTAAATATTTATAGACAGTATCGATTTGTTTTATGACCCCAGTAAGAGAGTGTGCACAACCTTCAAAACTTATTTTTCAAGAGTTCTAAGTGTCACCTGAATTAGTTACCCACTAAGAAGACAAAGAATGAGGAGTATCTGTGTTCTTAATTATAAGCTTAATTATTTCATTAGCTTCTATTTTTAGAAAGAGAACATTAAATTCTATTTTTAACATTTAATACAAGTATATTAATCAGACCCTGTCTATAGGCGACATCAAGTTCTGATTGTAATCTCACACTTACATAAAGATTTTTAAACTTCAAGTATTCTGTGTAATTATGCCGCCCACAGAAGGATGAACAAAAATGCCCTTGGATACAAATGGCAGGCTACTTACAATAAGAAGAAACAAAAGAATCCAAAAATACTCTCAGATTTACAAAATCTATCTGTTTTTGCAATTTGATTTACATTTCCAAGTTACCACAGTTTGTGCCTTTCTTACAAGTTATTTTTAAATTCCTTTGAGATCAACCAGGCATCTTAATATCTAAAGTTTACTTAGGAAAAAAAAGCCCATAATTAACTAGTTCAAACCCCCTAGTGAGGTAATTAAAGTTGCCTTCATCAACTGTGTTTGATGTTTATCTAGTCACCTTCCTGTGTCATTGAAAACTCTCAGAGACCAACTGTGCAATAAATGTTGTCATCCCTTGGACAAGGGGGGAGAGGTACTAAAAGCTTGTCATTTCCTATGATAGAAACCAGGATAAGCATGTATTCTGCATAAATCCTGAGACATTTGGTACACAAATATTATTTAAATTTATTTAGTCTATGTTGCAAACCTTCTTATAATACAACCTCAATTTCTACATTTCTAATAATTTTAGCATTTCTGTTCACTTTATCTCCATAAGTTGTAAATTTTTTTTTTTTTTTTTTTTTTTTTTTTGAGACAGAGTCTCCCTCTGTCGCCCAGGCTGGAGTGCAGTGGCACAATCTCAGCTCACTGCAAGCTCCCTCTCCCGGGTTCACGCCATTCTCCTGCCCCAGCCTCCCGAGTAGCTGGGACTACAGGCGCCTGCCACCACATCCGGCTAATTTTTTGTATTTTTAGTAGAGACGGGGTTTCACTGTGTTAGCCAGGATGGTCTCGATCTCCTGACCTTGTGATCCGCCCGCCTCAGCCTCCCAAAGTGCTGGGATTACAGGAGTGAGTCACTGCGCCTGGTCGTACTATCTTTCTTGGGGCTTAATCTATTCAATTCTTAAGGCACATACTTAATTAGTTGAGACAGAATATAATTTATACACAATAATGGTAAGAAATATTTTTTAGCAGTGATGTCCAAGCTGTGTTTTACAAATAAGTAGATATAAACAGGAGGAGCTCTTTAATACCTACTCGGTTTCAACTTAAAGCAGTTAAGTTTTTCATTTTCTCTCTTAGAGAATTTTTTAGCATTTTCTTAGAAGGTGAAGTAGGGGAGTGAAAAATGGCTTGCCTCCACCCTTCTAGGTTCTTTGGCTGGTCTACAACTTAAATGGACATTATATAGATTAACATGAAAAAAACCCATACTTAATTACATATGTATGCATGAGAATCCCACAAAATATGATACTCAAAGAAGAGTCAGATGATTGAAGCTTATATAGCATCATGAGCTACAAAAAGGAATAGGGGCTTGGAGGTTCATTGGGGTGGTAGCAACACAAGGTATGGGACAGGAAGGGGAGGAAACGTATGATGAATAAAGATTGTCTTGTTGAGCAAATAAAACATCTCTTCAGTAATAAAAATTATCTTGGCGAAGCCCTCAGAAGAATAGAGATAGTCTGTTTGAGCCTGTTGTCAACCTTCAGTCCTGTCTTGTGATCCTAGTTAACCTTCCCTGGTTGATAAGATTCCTGGGAAAGAGATTCATGCCAATTGAGTTCTTTTTGGAGGAGTCATCTTTAGAGAGAAAAGGGGAGCTCAGAGAAAGCCTCTCCCTACATCTGCTTTTGCCCAAGTGTTCTCAGTTCAAAGTAATCAGGATATCAAAGCATCATATTTTGGGGTGGTATTTTTTGAACTCTTTCAGTGTTTTACTGCACCAAGTCAGGTGGATCGCTTGAGCTCAGGAGTTTGAGACCAGACTGAGGTGGCATGTGACTGTAGTCCAAACTACTTGGCAGGCTGAGATAGGACGATGGCTTGAGCCCGGGAGGTCGAGGCTGCAGTGAGGTGTTTCATGCCACTGCACTCCAATTTGAACAACAGAGGAAGACCCTGCCTCAAAACAAAACAAAACAGAAAAAAGAAAAAATAAAAACAAACAAACAAACAAAAACAACCTATGAGTTTAATAGAGCAGGTATTGGGATTATTATTTTCCTATTTTCCCGTTTTTTTTTTTCTCCCAAACAGAAGAGATTCATACAGGTTAGGTAATTTTCCCAGTATCTCACAACTAATAAATAGTGAGTAAACTTGAACATATGTATGCTGAGTGCAAGAACTACTTTCCCAGTCCCTACCAAAGTGCTTTGGCACACAATTGGTGCTCAATACCAGGCCTAGAGGCATTACTTACATTACCTATAAGTTATATACTGTTGTTTTTTTTTTTTGGTAAATCTTTGAAAAATATCAAAAGACCTATATGAGCAAAACTCTCTCACAGGACTCCCACTGAAGTTTGAAACATGACTTGACTAAGAAAATCCCTTTAAGAAACTAATTCCTCCTAAAATTGAAAAAAGACTTTTATTGTAGTGATTTCTTAAACCCATGACAATGTTACACACCTTCTTACAACTTAACACTGATATATGTAGAGTCTATGTTTTTAGTCTATTTCTTAAAAGCTTATTCTTGATACCAGGATTTCACTGGAACACATGTTTGGCCAAAACTGGATTTAGAGAAGAATGTAAGGGATGGAGACTAGGACACAAGGCTTTTGTCTTTGGAGAATGGAAACCCTAACCACTTCCAATGCTAGTTTGAAGGTAGCTCTGAAGCTGAAGTAGTGTTTGAGTCAGAAACCAAGAAACAAAATGCTGGGAAGGGCTTCCTATGGGAAAACACCAAGGGTCAGTGTCTGGACCACAGGAATAATCTCAACATACGTATACATGGATAATTGTTGGGCAGGCTTCCCTTTGCTTGTGTAGGATACAATCAGCTGATACTTTCAGATCTTGAACAATAAACTCCTTGCCATGGTAGAACTAGAATCATAAATATGTCTGTGCTAAGATCATCCTTTCCAAGAATGAGAATATACCCCTAAATCACTCAGGACTCTCATAAACTCTGACTATTTTCTGGTCAACTAACTGGACAGGACACAATGCAAATTACCTATAGGGAAAATCTGCAATTGGGAAAAACAGTGGAGAGTGGAGGATATCAGATGCCCTTGTTATGAATATAAATGTAAAGAGGCTGAGAAGAGTAGGGAGAAGGGAGGGATGGGGAGAGGTTCATCAACAGGTAAAGTTCCAGTTAGATAGGAGCAATACTGCTGGAGGGCTATTGCACAGTAGGGTGACTATAATTCGCAATAATGTATTATGGTTCAAAACAGTTATAAGAGAGGCTTTTGAATGCTCTCATCAAAAATAAATGACAAGTGTTTGAGGTGATAGATGTGCTAGTTACCCTGATTTCATTACTACACATTGCTTACATTTATTGAAAAATCACACTATACCCCATAAATGTGTGTAGTCATTATATGTCAATTAAAAACAAAATAAAACTCAAACTGAAATGTATACTTTTAAAGAATATTTTACAATAGTGGTGTTAGTAAAATTATTAAATGATAAAAAATAAATGTAAAGGATTGTAAGCTTCTCAAGGTCAGGGATATGTTTTCATCTCAGTTATAATTCCAGCACCTAGAGTAATGCCAGGCACTTCACTGTACACAAATTTTATTGTTGCAAATTATTTCACAGATCCATGGGAAACTTCAGCCAGCTGAAAGCAAATAAGAATTGGCAATGAAAGACAATCAATTGGAGTGAGGGCATTGAATTGTCCTTAAGAGAACATTCTGTAAATGTATGGAGAGAAAATTAAGGTAAATATCTATGGATCTATCAATCCCTTACCAATTGAGAGACCCATATGTGTGTACATGTATGAGCTAAAGTAAATTATATGTGATGGCAAATATGAAAAGGAAAAATACTAGTATCAAGTATGATAGGTAATTTACGATTGAAGGAAATGTACAGCATTACAAGACAAGGATGTTCTCTTTCACCTTTCCTATTCGATATAGTCCTGGAAGTCCTAGCCAGAGGGGCCAGATAAGAGAACAAAATAAAAGGCATCCAAATTGGAAAAGGGGATGTCAAATTATCCCTGTTTGCTGATGACATGATCTTATGTCTAGAAAAACCTAAAGACTCCACCAAAATATTTCTAGATTTGATAAGTAAATGTAGTAAAATTGCATGCCACAAAATCAACATAAAAAATCAGTGGCATTTTTGGCTGGGCGCGGTGGCTCACGCCTGTAATCCCAGCACTTTGGGAGACCAAGGGGGGCGGATCACGAGGTCAGGAGATCGAGATCATCCTGGCTAACACGGTGAAATCCCGTCTCTACTAAAAATACAAACAATTAGCCTGGCGCTGTGGTGGGCGCCTGTAGTCCCAGTTACTCGGGAAGCTGAGGCAGGAGAATGGCGTGAACCCGGGAGGTGGAGCTTGCAATGAGCTGAGATTGCGCCACTGCACTCCAGTCTGGGCGACAGAACAAGACTTCATCTCAAAAAACAAAAAAATAGAAATAAAAATAAATTAAAAGATCAGTGGCATTTTTATACATCAACAACGAGCTAGCCGAGAAAAAAAAATCCAGAAGTCAATCCCATTTACAAGGGCTACGGAAAATAAATAAAATATCTGGGAATAAGTTTAACTAAAGAACTGAAAGGTCTCTACAAGGAGAACTACAAAACACCGATGAAAGAAATTGTAGATAAACAAATGGAAAAACGTCCCAAACTCATGGATTAGAAGACTCAATATCGTTAAAATGACCATACTGTCCAAAGCACTCTGTAGATTCGAGGCAATGCCTATCAAAATGCCAACGTCATTTTTCACAGAATTAGAAAAAAAACATTCTAAAATTCATATGGAACCAAAAAAGAGCCGGAATAGGCAAAGCAATCCTAAGCAAAAAGAACAAAGCTGGAGGCATCATATTACCCGACTTCAAATTATATTACAAAGCTCTAGTAACCAAACTAACATGGTACTGATATAAAAATAGACACATAGATCAACGGAAAAGACTAGAGAACCGAGAAATAAAACTATGTATTTACAGCCAGCTGATGTTTCACAAAGCTGACAAGAACACTGGGGAAAGGACACCTTTTTCAATAAATGATGCTGGGGAAATTGGATTGTTATATGCAAAGTAATGAAATGGGATCCCTATCTCTAACCATATACAAATATCTACCCAAGATAGATTAAAGGCTTAAATGTAAGACCCCAAAATATAACAACTCTAAAGAAGAAAAACTAGGGAAATTTCACCAGGACATAGATCCAGGCTAAGATTTTATGACAAAGACTTCAAAAGCACAAGCAACCAAAACAAAAATAGGTCAATGAAACTTAATTAAACTAAAAAGTTTCTGCACAGCAAAACAAAGAAACAAAAACAGAGTGAACAACACCTGCAGAATGGGAGAAGATAATTGCAAATGTTCATCCTACATGGAAATATCCAAAATATACAAAAAACAACAAAAACAAAAAACATCAAATAGTCTTATTAAAAATTGGGCAATTACTTTGGGTGTCCGAGGCAGGCAGATCACCTGAGGCAAGGAGTTCAAGACCAGCCTGACCAACATGGCGAAATCCTGTCTCTACTAAAAATACAGAAATTAGCCGGGCCTGTGCCAGGCACCTGTAATCCCAGCTAATTGGGAGGCTGATGCAGGACAATTGCTTGAACCTGGGAGGCAGAAGCTGCAGTGATCTTAGATCATTCCATTGCACTCCAGCCTGAGCAACAAAAGTGAAATGATTGAATAAAGAAAATATGTTATACAAATACAATGGAATACTATGCTGCCATCAAAAAGAATGAAATCATGTCTTTTGCAGCAACATTGACGGAACTAGAGGTCATTATCTCAAGTGAAACAAGCCAGACAAAGAAAGTCAAATATCACATATTCCTACTCATTAGTGGGTGCTAAAAAATGTGTATACATGAATGTAGAGAACAGAAAGATAGACAATGAAGACTTAAAAGGATAAGGGGGTGGGAGAGAGGTGAATGATGAAAAATTACTTAATGGATTGAAATGTAAGTTATTTGGGTGATGGATACCCTAAAGCCCTGACCTGATCACTATGTAATCTATGCATGTCATAAAATTCTACTTGAACCCCATGAATTTATACAAATTAAAAATAAGAACATTGACTCAAGCAAAAAGTTAAAGTGGTGAAATGCAATTTTCAAATATCATATTTGAGCTTGAGATTTGTATTCAGTTGCATTAAAATAAAATTTAAAACACAGTACAAATTAATGCCAACTTAGAATCATTATAAGAATCATTATGGATACAAGAGAAGTATAAATACACTGCCTTTTAGAAAAGTGAGTGAAATTCTTAAGAAGAAATAATTAGGAAAGGGTGGCAAAAGGTATGGTACAGATTGTACTTATTAAAGAAAACACGAAAATTAAGGTGGATCAGGAAACATTCATTAGGAAGAAATTTAAATTAAAATATTTTTGTTGTCTCTCATTTTCCCAATAAAGAGAACATAATTAAACACTATGTATTCGTATTTAGATTTAATGGCTGTTGCTATTTGCCATATATATTTCAGAACCTCCTTTTCCCCAAATGAATAGAGCTGGTACATTATTACCATGGAAATCTTATACCTATCTATGTAAATATATAATATCAGGAATCTTTAGAAAAACGCAACATTTTTAGTTAATCATAGGAGAAACCAAATATGTTTATTTAAAATTTTGAAGCATTCTGTGAATGCTTCAAGGATAAATACAGATAGAGATACAGATGACAGGGATTTGTATAGTACTTCTTGCTGAGCAGTGGCTTCCTCCTGGATGTTTGTAGCTTTGTAGACAAGAATCTTTCTAAAATGTTTTCTTGAAACTCAGAACTTAAACTATAAATAAAGATGCTTCGGTTGCATAAATTGTCATACTTTGAGTAGTAATAAAATAGTCTTACAGAGGAATCCTGATCATTTTGGCAAAATGTCATGTGTTATTAAAATAATGTTTTAAGCTATTAAACTTGATAGAACAAACTGCACAGTTAATGTCTACTTCAGGAGAAACCCTTAATGAGCATACCAAATTTCCTCATAGCTTTTGAAGATTCCTTTATGGCTGAGATAAGAAGTCATTTGTTTTGCATCAAGGTTGAAAGGTAGACACACATAAGAGTGAACTCTGAATAAAAGCCATTTCCCAGGTGAAACATTAAATATGACAAGAATGTTAACAGCCAATAATAAAAAAGAGATCTTGTCATGCTACAGTTCAATAAAATGTTTATGACACCATTATTAGATCTAATCAAAAATTGCAAGAAAAGAAATATGATTATGGTTTCAAGCAGGTATTGACATTGAGTCCTCCTTATCAATTTTTCTTAATTACAAAGAACATCAAGCTAACAAACCAAACTGTTATACGGTATTAATATAGCAAACTAATCTTTCACCAGAAAGAAAAGATACTTCCCCAAGAAATTTCACATTGTTAGGTAAAAAAAATAAAAGAAATTGTGTATCAAAGCAGAGGAGTTTTCTACATGCTTCCTGGTGCAGAAGAGACACTAAGAATTAATCATTGCATTCAAAACAATATAACAAAAGTGACCCTAATAGAAACTCTTGCAGCTTTTATTTTCTTGTGATACAATGTGATTACTCCTAACATTACTTTTTCTAATATATTTCACTCCATTTGTTTTGTTTTGAATTTTATTTTAATTCAGTATTTTTTTTTAATGTAACTGAGGTGTAGGAAGAAGACTTGCATCATAATTCAAATCATTCAGAGACTCGAATAACATTTTTGTCCCTACTATCAATTAACTTCTTAACCTTGGCCACGTCGCTTAACTTTAATGAACCTCAGTTTCCTAATATGTATATGTTATGAGGTTATGTTATAACATAATGATAATACTTTCTAGTACTATCAGTTTACAATTCAGTATTCTGCATTGATACTGTAAAAGTTCCGCATACAAGATTCCAAGTTCTGTATTTGCAAAGGTAATTTCTTTTATCTGCTGTCTGCTTAAATAAACAAGTGTTTTCTGAGAATTTTTAAACAGGGTTAAGAGAAAGTAAGAATTAAAGATTACCTAGAGAAGCCAAAGTATTATATATACAAACTAGTCTTTTATCCCCCAAATTCATTAGGTAACTTACAATTCCATGTTGCTTATTGCAAGCCCTACATCTTAGTTGCATACAAAATAATTCAAGTCTTCAGTACATTCAGAAAGCTGTATATGCTTCATGCTGATTATGTCGATACTAGCAAAGTGAAAAATCAAAGCGATTATTTCTCCAATGAATTCTGGAAGCAATTAATATGGATAATATGAGCACAAAAATTTAAAAGATTTCTTCTTCGTTGAATGATTTTTGCTAGTTTTAACAAACCATATGTTGAGATTATGATAAGCACTCAAAATTTTCTCCAGTAGGGAGTATTTTGTAGTGTTTAGTGGTTTGAGTTTTGGAGTCAAACAAACTACTTTCAATTCCTGAAGTTCTGATTAGGTGTTGACATCCTGGAAAGTTACTTTAAACTTTTTTTTTTTTTTGAGACAGCATCTTGCTCTGTCGCCCAGGTTGGAGTGCAGTGGTGTGATCTTGGCTCACTGTAATCTCCACCTCCTGGGTTCAAGCGATTCTTCTGCCTCAGCCTCCTGAGTAGCTGGGACTACAGGCGCACACCACCACACCAGGCTAAGTTTTGTATTTTTAGTAGAGACAGGGTTTCACCATATTGGCCAGGCTGATCTCGACCTCCTGGCCTCATGATCTTCCTGCCTTAGCCTCCCAAAGTGCTGGGATTACAGGTGTGAGCCACTGAACCCAGCCTTACTTTAAACTCTTGTGTTTCAGTTTCCTTGAGTATAAAATAATAATAACATTTAGATTCAATGGTTTAATCCATATAAAGACCTTAAAACCAGGCCAAGCAGATGGAAAGCATTCAATAAACATCTATCATTATTGCTTCAAATTATTATATACTGTATTATAATAAAAGTGATATGATATCAAAAAAGTTATAACGTAGAAACACATTATCTTTTATAATATTGTAAGAAACTTTTTTCGAAAGTAAGAAGAGGTCGCATGTGCAAGTTTAATGTCATTATAATCCTCTAGAATTTCTGTTCAAAATGAAAATCTGTTTGTAAAATAACTATTAAAAATGTTGGGCAACTGTTGTATTTGCATGCATCGTCTCTCAAAACTGATGGTTTATTTTTGCCTTCACATAGAACATCCAAACTACCAGGAAAAACCAGTCCATAATACACCAGAAAGAAAAAGTATTCAAAATGAAATACGGAGACAACAGCCTCTTAAGCATTCCTTGGCCGGGCGCGGTGGCTCAAGCCTGTAATCCCAGCACTTCGGGAGGCCGAGACAGGCGGATCATGAGGTCAGGAGATCGAGACCATCCTGGCTAACACGGCGAAACCCCGTCTCTACTAAAAACACAAAAAATTAGCCGGGCGTGGTGGCGGCGTCTGTACTCCCAGCTACTCGGGAGGCTGAGGCAGGAGAATGGCGGGAACCTGGGAGGCGGAGCTTGCAGTGAGCTGAGATCCGGCCACTGCACTCCAGCCTAGGCGACAGAGCGAGACTCCGCCTCAAAAAAAAAAAAAAAAAAAAAGCATTTCTCAAAGTAAAAATAGCAATTTAAAAAATATATATTTTTATTTAAAGTTCTAGGGTACATGTGCAGGATGTGCAGTTTTGTTACATAGGTAAACATGTGGCGTGGTGGTTTACCGCACCTATCAATCTATCACCTAGGTATTAAATTCAGCATGCATTAACTGTATTTCCTAATACTCTCCCTTGCCCTACCCCACCCCATGACAGACACCTGTGTGTGACGTTCCCCTCCCTGTTGTCCATATGTTCTCATTGTTCACCTCCCACTTATAAGTGAGAACATGCAGTGTTTGATTTTCTGTTCCTGTGCTGGTTTGCTAACAGCTTCCAGCTCCATCTATGTCTCTGCAAACAACATGATCTCCTTTCTTTTTTATGGCTGCATGGTATTGCATGGTGTATATGTACCACATTCTCTTCATCCAGTCTATCCTTGATGGGCATTTGGGTTGATTCCATGTCTTTGCTATTGTGAATAGTGCTGCAGTGAACATATGCATGCATGTATCATTGTAATAGAAAGATTTATATTCTTTTGGGTATACATCCAGTAATGAGATTGCTAGGTTAAATGGTATTCCTGGTTTTATATCTTGGAGGAATTACCACACTGTCTTTCACAATTTACAATCCCACCAATAGTGTACAAGTGTTACTATTTCTCCATAACCTCACCAGCATTCTTTGTTTCTTTACTTTACAATAATAGCCATTCTGACTGACATGAGATGGTATCTCATCGTGGTTTTGTCGAAAACAGCAATAATTTTTAATCAATGTTGTGTCAGTTCCTATCAAGGAAAACTATAGCTGCTACTCCTTCTACTTTCTGACATAAAGTTTTCACCTGTAAGAAGTGAGATGTAAAACTTGATCTTAATATCCAAATTCAACAATCAGAAGGTAGCTCGCTGAAAATATAATTTTCAAAAAAGCAAAACAAAATTGTAAGTGGTTTCAAGAAGAAAAGATATATGGTCTTAATATAAGGGCACAGTTATCCAGGATTTCAACCTTTGATGAGAGAGACTTTCATGAATCTGAAAGAGTTTCTGTAGTATAAGGGATTTATGTGTGAATTTTTACTATCTTCTCCATCCTCACTATTATTCCATGTTTTAATCATATTTTCCTGGGTGAGATATGGTGAGGACAGAGACACATCAAGAAAAAGAAAGTGGAGTTTTACAGTTTTGTTACTTACAGTTCCCTGGGGAGAAGCACAGGCTTACCCAGGGGAAGCATCTGAGTTGGTCATGAGGTAAAGGAAAGTGCCGAATTGTGGGAGGAATGGGGTGAAGCAGTATAAAAAGGTTTAGGATTGTCTAGCTATATTTGAGAGCATGATGCTGTGAAATGCCTAAGCACTGTAACTGTTAGAGTATATGGTTTGGGGATATTTAACGTCTCCAGAGGTTTTGGGAGGAGCCAGGGTTTATATGGGAACAGTTCGTGGCCATTTTCTAGATATTAATACATCAATTCATAGAAATTAAAAGTACAAATAATTCAGTATGGGGGTAAATGTTACTCGTTCATTTTTATAGAGAAGTCCTAAATGACTAACTCAGAACAAAATTTATGAGGCACTTTTTCCATATCCCACACCTCCCTATCAGTCATGTCTCTATTTCTTCCATAGGTCACTGATCACTACCTCCAGATAGATAATTTTTGTTCCTGTTCCTTCTCTTCCTGGAAGATGTCAATAGAATAAGTAAATTAGCTCAAAATAAGAGTGATTTGTTATCTCTCCCGAGTAAGTTTAATTCTACAAGAGGGTGTGAGACAGGGGTTCTCAGATTTGGCTGCACTGTTGAATCACCTGTAGAGCTAGAAAATGACTTAGAGGGTGCCACTTCTGGAAACTGATTTAATTCTTCCCAGCAGTAGCTTGAGTGCTGGGATTTTTAAAAACCTCCCTGGATGATACCAAGGTACAGTGGAGGTTAAGAACCGTTAGCCTAAAGCAGTAATTTCCATGCTATTGCTTATACTTATTTTTGTTAATTGACGTCCCATTTTGATTAATACATAAATTGATCTCCCAGAAGTTTGTGATGTACCTTTTTGAGGATCAATGGATGAGGGAAAGGACAGTGTTTCACAGAAATAATATTTTATCACTGGATGTATTCTTGGCACTGCTGAAAAAATGTTTTACTCCTGATAGTAACCTTTAGATCATACCACAGAAGTCACAGATGAGATTAATTCAAATTGGTTTTGTTTTGGCAAAAAGATAAATGGTGTACTAGCACTCCTTTCTACGGTGAGGCTTGTGAAACTCCTTGTAGCAGATTTACGTTGAATCTGTTTCCACACCAATTTGTGAAATAGATTTGTGAAATACAAAGTGAGCAGATTTGAGTGGAATCTGTTTTTGCTACCTCAAAGATCTGCCTTTGCAGTTCAACCATATGTAGAAAGGGTTGTTTATTCCTCTCTCACTTGACTAGAATTTTTCAGTGGCACCTTCAGTCATTTTCTGTTGTTGTCTGTCTCAGAGGATTTTTTTAAAAAGCTATAAGGATAGCTCCTTCCCTTCCAGAATTTACAACCAACTGGATAAGGATGATATATATTAATAAGATTGTTAAGTAGTAACATGTGGATATATATAAGTGTGCCAAAATGAGTAATTCAGAAAATATGTGACTTAAATCAGAGTATTTTTGTCATGATTAACAAATTCCAGAGATATACAATTGAGGAAGAAAGAACTAAAATAAACAAAAATCTCCCTCTAGCACAATCATCACCAAACTACAGCCAGAGGACCAAATGTGGCCAGCTACCTGTTTTTGTATGTCCTTTAAGACAAGGATGATATTTGGGAGTCCAAGGTGGGCAGATCACAAGGTCAGGAGATCGAGACCATCCTGGCTAACATGGTGAAACCCCGTCTCTACTAAACATACAAAAACTTAATGGGGTGTGGTGGCACGCGCCTATAGTCCCAGCTACTCGGGAGGCTGAGGCAGGAGAATCACTTGAACCCGGGAGGCGGAGGTTACAGTGAGCCGAGATCATGCCACTGCACTCCAGCCTGAGCAACAAGAGTGAGACTCCATCTCAAAAAAAAAAAATCTGAAATGCAATTTTAAGTGTTCACAAAAAATTTTACTGGAACACAGACACACACATTTTTCATTTCAAGAATTAAGCAGTTGTAACTGCGACCATGTGGCTCAGAAAGCCTACAAAAATCCCGCCTTCTTTTGCTTTAGAGTTTTTAAATCTGTAAAATTGGATAAGTAAAGTGAAAGGTTGCCCAGTTGGTGAAGTTGGAGTAATAGTAAAGACAAAACTTGGAGGCGGGGAAGAAAAGAACCTGGCTACAGTGAAGTTGGTTTGTTTTAAGTTTTGGTTTGCATAAAAGCTAAGGTAGTATACATTCATTTAACAACAATTTTTCAAATGCTTAGTCTGCTTGTACAATGTGCTGAATTGTGAAAGTATAAAGGAAACGTATATGCCCACATGGAATTCATATAATCATGAAGGAAAGATATATGTGCACACAACTAATTAAATAAATATTAGTTTAATCTATGCTGAAAACACAGTTTAAAAATTGGAGGCTAGCACCTACTGATATCTGACACTTGCCTTGGCATATATTCTTTTGTCTTTATTTTCAAGCTTAGAAACATTTATTCTCTGACCTTGTTAATTTCCATAAGACTAGCCTCACTGCTTTAATTCACATGACACTCCTTTTAAAGTCTGCTAGTGACAGCCATTCTCATCTCATGGGTAATATACAAAGGATTATATCAAGGCATTCTGTATTTGTTTTAACATTAAAATATTTTATGTTTCTTTTTTGATTAATGTAAAATACTAGAGTTCGAATTCTTTATTACATCTGTATTCCTCATGTGATATTTATTTAAGTGTTAAGTACCTATCATTGTGATGCATTCTGTAAAATAATTTAAGTGGTATCCTTGTGGTTAAAATATCAAAAGCATCTAGATCAATCTGGGAAGCTTTTATAGAGCAAATTAATGGATAATGAAAATCAGAGGAGTTCACCAGATGGAGATATGGGAACTGAAATAGAGTAAAAGCTTTGCCATTCTATCTTTCTTGATAAAAGTTCCCTTTCCTTATTATGAAAGTAGGTGAAATGAATTAAGAGAAATCAGAAATAATACTATAATATGGAAAAGGACCTAGGCCACATAGCCTTCTGGAAATTCTTACATTATTGCAGAGAGATGGAGATACTTTGGTTTTGCTTCCTTGATAACAATTGGCATTTCATGTAAAAGAAAACCTGTTAGGAATCCACAAGTTAAATTGACCTTTGTCTTCATCAAGTGAAGCCCCAGGATGTTCATATATATGGGAATATGGGAGAGGGAACAGAGAATCATGAAGTCACAGGTGTGATTCCAAATAAAGAAGTAATCACCTTTGTTTATCAGGGTATACTGTGGAGCAGTTGGGAAATGTGTCACAGGAGAAAAGAAGCCTGATCACCCTGTTTATTACAGTTTATCCTTGAGAAAATTAATGTATCTAACATTTTGTTCTTTCACCATAAATCATGATAAAATTAACTAATTCACAGATATGTTGTAGGAAAGATAGTATGATAAGTAGACAAAAAGATGTAAGGGGAAAATCAATAGATGTAGTGCTTGGATATATGTCATGATAGAGTGCAAACAGCCAAAGAGGACTGGACATTTGAACCTGGAATAAAGGGAGAATGGTGGTGCAATTAATGAAGCTTTTTGAGCCCATTTAAAGAGATTAACTCTCTCCATTAAGGCCATATATACTGCATTGCTCTGTATGCTGCCATGAATTCATGCCATGTCACATACTATGAGGTTGTTTTTCGGTGAATCACAGTGTAAATCATTTTCTGCCCTTATTGCATTTGATAACTTCACTTCATCTCATATACAACAGCTCCTTAGAAACCTGCTGTTACTTTGTTGCAGCTGAAATCAGTACAGTCCACTTATGCTGTACCTCTCTTTAATGTGAGTACACTGGCTATATTCTAGGACTTTGTTGGTGTTGCTTTTCATCTTTGATCTCTTGATTCTTAGGAGGAGATCATAGGTGGCATTGATATCAGAAACTGAGACATGATCTCCATAGCAAGTCTACTGTTGTGGCTTAGGGGGCTTCAGTGCTTCATAGGATTTTTAATTTGTTTTAAAGCTACACATCACAGTGACACATTACTCTCTCAGTACACTAAAGGACATATCGGACACACTCTTATTTATTTCTTACTCCTTTTCTGACTATGGTTAATAAGGAACAATTCTAATTGAGCACAGCTCTTTGATCCCTTGCAGCATATTGCTTTGAAAGAGTTTATTACAGCTGTTAAAAAGGAGCCATAAAAATACAGATCCTAATAAAATATCTTATTTGGTTAAACATTAGGGCAGGAGTTGTTCAATAGTTGTTAATACATGTTTTTCCCATAAAGTCATTCTTGGATCTCAGATTTTACAGGATGTAGCCAATCTAATAAAAAAGAAATTATGGGTAGGGAGGCATTGGACACTATTATTGTGATTAGGATCAGTAAAGAATGAAATGCTCCAGCTGCAAATGCTGATAATGAATGTTTGTACTCAATGCCCAAAAACACAGCCAGTTTTAATTTCATTCAAATAGTTCGAAATGGGGTAGAACTCAGTAAAATAGCAAATTGTTGCAATGGGCAAATAGAACAAGTGTTCAAGGTGTTTAAACTGGATGCAAGCAGCCAGTAGGTATTGTGGAGTTATATGTGCTGGTGACTAGGTATCTGTCACTGGACTGGTTGTTAAGGAAAGACATACAGCCCTAAGGGAAGGAGCAGAAAACTGCTAATGCAAGTAAGGGACTGTGGTACTAGATAGCTTGAAATTCAAAAATAGTGATTTAGAAATATCAGGAGCAAAAATGGATGAGAAAATAATCTGGTTAGGAACTTGGGAAAGGGACCCATGTGAAAGAAATAGGGCAAATGGGAATTGCAATATTATCTCCCTGGGAGATGCCATTTACTCTAATGATTGTGGCTACCATATCTATCAAGAATGGAAAACAAAATGACATTTTCTACAATGTTCTCAATATTGTAGACATCACAAATAAATCATGTGCTTTTTCCTATTTATCCTAGACCAAGCACCATAATTCTGCACATGTTACCCCAGATAACTGTCACAAATAACTTTGCTTTACAAGTGAAGCTTTCTTAATATTTCTGATATGTACACTCATACATATAATAAAGGTAGGTAAATAGATAATCAGATAGATAGACAGAAGAAAGAAAAATGCACATACACATGTATATATACTTCCACAAAACTACAACTAGTTGAAATTCAGATTTTTGAGAAAACATAAGCAAATTATTTTTTATATTCCCTTTCAAGATTAACTATCATTTTTTCCTAACAAAACAACAAAATAACTACAGACACACCCTTAACTCATATTTCTCAATTCCATCACTAACCAAATTTTGCTGATTCTCTTTTAGAATGCTATTACCCTCTGCATCTGAATTATTATAAGAGCTGCTGATCTTGCACTCTTCCCAACAGGTTTTACCTGCTTCCCAGCATCCTAAGTTTTATCAGTCAGTGTTACTTAAATGTCCATTTTAAGCAGGATCTCCCTATCATTAAAGCATTCATTGACTCATAATTATAAAATGGATAAAATCTAAATTCAGTATCTTAAAACCATAATTTAACCTTCAACCTACCTTTCTGCCTAATCAAAATCTCTCTCTCTCTCTCTCCCCATATATATATATATATACACACACACATATGCACACACATATATATGTATATATATGCACACACATATATACATAAGCCTATTAAGCTGATAAAAATCTTTAACAAAGTTTCAGGATACAAAATCAATGTGCAGAAATCACAAGCATTCCTATACACCAACAACAGACAAGCAAAACCCAAATCATAAATGAACTCCTATTTGCAATTGGCACAAAGAGAATAAAATACCTAGTAATGCAGCTAACAAAGGAAGTGAACAATCTTTTCAAGGAGAATCACAAACCACTGCTCAAGGAAATCAGAGAGGACACAAGCAGATGGAAAAACAGTCCATGCTCATCGATAGGAAGAATCAATATTGTGAAAATGGCCATACTGCTCAAAGCAATTTATAGATTCAATGCTATTCTCATTAAACTACCACTTTTCTAACTCTTCACAGAATTAGAAAAAGTTATTTTAAAATTCATATGACTCCATAAAAGAGCTCACATAGCCTTGAAAATCCTAAGCATAAAGAACAAAGCTTGAGGCTTTATGCTACCCGACTTCAAACTACACTACAAGGCCACAGTAACCAAAACAGCATGGTACTGGTACAAAAACAGGCACATAGACCAGTGGAACAGAATAGAGAATTCAGAAATGAAACCACACTTCTACATTCATCTGATCTTTGACAAACATGATGAAAACAAGCAATGGGGAAAGGATTCCCTATTCAATAAATGGTGCTGGGAGAACTGCCTAGCCATATGCAGAAAATTGAATCTGGATTCCTTCCTTATACCTTATACAAAAATTAACTCAAGGTGGAATAAAGAGTTAAATGTAAAACCCAAAATTATGAAAACCCTAGAAGAAAGTCTAGGAAATACCATTCAGGACATAGGCATGGGTAAAGACTTTAAGATGAAATCGCCAAAAGCAATTGCAAAAAAAGCAAAAATTGACAAATAGGATCTAATTAAACTAAAGTGCTTCTGCACAGCAAACAAAATTATTATCAAAGTGAAAGTGGGAGAAAAGTTTTGCAATCTATTCATCTGACAAAAGTCTAATATCCAGAATCTACAAGGAACTTAAGCTAATTTACAAGAAAAAACAACCCGATTATAAAGTTGGTAAAGGATATGAACAGACACTTCTCAAAAACAGTCAAAAGTCTTATAATAAACTTCCATAAGATTTGCATGTCAATCCCAAGAAGTATTTCACACATGTACACCTCTCTATATACTTTGAAAACATGTGAATATAGCATTCTTTTTTTTTTTTAAATTTATTTATTATTATTATACTTTAAGTTGTAGGGTACATGTGCATAACGTGCAGGTTTGTTACATATGTATACTTGTGCCATGTTGGTCTGCTGCACCCATCAACTCGTCATTTACATCAGGTATAACTCCCAATGCAATCCCTCCCCCCTCCCCCCTCCCCATGATAGGCCCCGGTGTGTGATGTTCCCCTTCCTGAGTCCAAGTGATCTCATTGTTCAGTTCCCACCTATGAGTGAGAACATGCGGTGTTTGGTTTTCTGTTCTTGTGATAGTTTGCTAAGAATGATGGTTTCCAGCTGCATCCATGTCCCTACAAAGGACGCAAACTCATCCTTTTTTATGGCTGCATAGTATTCCATGGTGTATATGTGCCACATTTTCTTAATCCAATCTGTCACTGATGGACATTTGGGTTGATTCCAAGTCTTTGCTATTGTGAATAGTGCTGCAATAAACATACGTGTGCATGTGTCTTTAGAGCAGCATAATTTATAATCCTTTGGGTATATACCCAGTAATGGGATGGCTGGGTCATATGGTACATCTAGTTCTAGATCCTTGAGGAATCGCCATACTGTTTTCCATAATGGTTGAACTAGTTTACAATCCCACCAACAGTGTAAAAGTGTTCCTATTTCTCCACATCCCCTCCAGCACCTGTTGTTTCCTGACTTTTTAATGATCGCCATTCTAACTGGTGTGAGATGGTATCTCATTGTGGTTTTGATTTGCATTTCTCTGATGGCCAGTGATGATGAGCATTTTTTCATATGTCTGTTGGCTGCATGAACGTCTTCTTTTGAGAAATGTCTGTTCATATCCTTTGCCCACTTTTTGATGGGGTTGTTTGTTTTTTTCTTGTAAATTTGTTTCAGTTCTTTGTAGGTTCTGGATATTAGCCCTTTGTCAGATGAGTAGATTGCAAAAATTTTCTCCCATTCTGTAGGTTGCCTGTTCACTCTGATGGTAGTTTCTTTTGCTGTGCAGAAGCTCTTTAGTTTAATTAGATCCCATTTGTCAATTTTAGCTTTTGCTGCCGTTGCTTTTGGTGTTTTAGACATGAAGTCTTTGCCCATGCCTATGTCCTGAATGGTACTACCTAGGTTTTCCTCTAGGATTTTTATGGTATTAGGTCTAACATTTAAGTCTCTAATCCATCTTGAATTAATTTTCATATAAGGAGTAAGGAAAGGATCCAGTTTCAGCTTTCTACTTATGGCTAGCCAATTTTCCCAGCACCATTTATTAAATAGGGAATCCTTTCCCCATTTCTTGTTTCTCTCAGGTTTGTCAAAGATCAGATGGCTGTAGATGTGTGGTATTATTTCTGAGGACTCTGTTCTGTTCCATTGGTCTATATCTCTGTTTTGGTACCAGTACCATGCTGTTTTGGTTACTGTAGCCTTGTAGTATAGTTTGAAGTCAGGTAGCGTGATGCCTCCAGCTTTGTTCTTTTGACTTAGGATTGTCTTGGAGATGCGGGCTCTTTTTTGGTTCCATATGAACTTTAAAGCAGTTTTTTCCAATTCTGTGAAGAAACTCATTGGTAGCTTGATGGGGATGGCATTGAATCTATAAATAACCTTGGGCAGTATGGCCATTTTCACGATATTGATTCTTCCTATCCATGAGCATGGTATGTTCTTCCATTTGTTTGTGTCCTCTTTTATTTCACTGAGCAGTGGTTTGTAGTTCTCCTTGAAGAGGTCCTTTACATCCCTTGTAAGTTGGATTCCTAGGTATTTGATTCTCTTTGAAGCAATTGTGAATGGAAGTTCATTCATGATTTGGCTCTCTGTTTGTCTGTTACTGGTGTATAAGAATGCTTGTGATTTTTGCACATTAATTTTGTATCCTGAGACTTTGCTGAAGTTGCTTATCAGCTTAAGGAGATTTTGGGCTGAGACAATGGGGTTTTCTAAATATACAATCATGTCATCTGCAAACAGGGACAATTTGACTTCTTCTTTTCCTAACTGAATACCCCTGATTTCTTTCTCTTGCCTAATTGCCCTAGCCAGAACTTCCAACACTATGTTGAATAGGAGTGGTGAGAGAGGGCATCCCTGTCTTGTGCCAGTTTTCAAAGGGAATTTTTCCAGTTTTTGCCCATTCAGTATGATATTGGCTGTGGGTTTGTCATAAATAGCTCTTATTATTTTGAGGTACGTTCCATCAATACCGAATTTATTGAGCGTTTTTAGCATGAAGGGCTGTTGAATTTTGTCAAAAGCCTTTTCTGCATCTATTGAGATAACCATGTGGTTCTTGTCTTTGGTTCTGTTTATATGCTGGATTATGTTTATTGATTTGCGAATGTTGAACCAGCCTTGCATCCCAGGGATGAAGCCCACTTGATCATGGTGGATAAGCTTTTTGATGTGTTGTTGAATCCGGTTTGCCAGTATTTTATTGAGGATTTTTGCATCGATGTTCATCAGGGATATTGGTCTAAAATTCTCTTTTTTTGTTGTGTCTCTGCCAGGCTTTGGTATCAGGATGATGTTGGCCTCATAAAATGAGTTAGGGAGGATTCCCTCTTTTTCTATTGATTGGAATAGTTTCAGAAGGAATGGTACCAACTCCTCCTTATACCTCTGGTAGAATTCAGCTGTGAATCCATCTGGTCCTGGACTTTTTTTGGTTGGTAGGCTATTAATTATTGCCTCAATTTCAGAGCCTACTATTGGTCTATTCAGGGATTCAACTTCTTCCTGGTTTAGTCTTGGAAGAGTGTAAGTGTCCAGGAAATTATCCATTTCTTCTAGGTTTTCCAGTTTATTTGCGTAGAGGTGTTTATAGTATTCTCTGATGGTAGTTTGTATTTCTGTGGGGTCGGTGGTGATATCCCCTTTATCATTTTTAATTGCGTCGATTTGATTCTTCTCTCTTTTCTTCTTTATTAGTCTTGCTAGTGGTCTGTCAATTTTGGTGATCTTTTCAAAAAACCAACTCCTGGATTCATTGATTTTTTGGAGGGTTTTTTGTGTCTCTATCTCCTTCAGTTCTGCTCTGATCTTAGTTATTTCTTGCCTTCTGCTAGCTTTCGAATGTGTTTGCTCTTGCTTCTCTAGTTCTTTTAATTGCGATGTTAGAGTGTCAATTTTAGATCTTTCCTGCTTTCTCTTGTGGGCATTTAGTGCTATAAATTTCCCTCTGCACACTGCTTTAAATGTGTCCCAGAGATTCTGGTATGTTGTATCTTTGTTCTCATTGGTTTCAAAGAACATCTTTATTTCTGCCTTCATTTCGTTATGTACCCAGTAGTCATTCAGGAGCAGGTTGTTCAGTTTCCATGTAGTTGAGCGGTTTTGATTGAGTTTCTTAGTCCTGAGTTCTAGTTTGATTGCACTGTGGTCTGAGAGACAGTTTGTTATAATTTCTGTTCTTGTACATTTGCTGAGGAGTGCTTTACTTCCAATTATATGGTCAATTTTGGAGTAAGTACGATGTGGTGCTGAGAAGAATGTATATTCTGTTGATTTGGGATGGAGAGTTCTATAGATGTCTATTAGGTCTGCTTGCTGCAGAGATGAGTTCAATTCCTGGATATCCTTGTTAACTTTCTGTCTTGTTGATCTGTCTAATGTTGACAGTGGAGTGTTGAAGTCTCCCATTATTATTGTATGGGAGTCTAAGTCTCTTTGTAAGTCTCTAAGGACTTGCTTTATGAATCTGGGTGCTCCTGTATTGGGTGCATATATATTTAGGATAGTTAGCTCTTCCTGTTGAATTGATCCCTTTACCATTATGTAATGGCCTTCTTTGTCTCTTTTGATTTTTGATGGTTTAAAGTCTGTTTTATCAGAGACTAGTATTGCAACCCCCGCTTTTTTTTGTTCTCCATTTGCTTGGTAAATCTTCCTCCATCCCTTTATTTTGAGCCTATGTATGTCTCTGCGTGTGAGATGGGTCTCCTGAATACAGCAGACTGATGGGTCTTGACTCTTTATCCAGTTTGCCAGTCTGTGTCTCTTAATTGGAGCATTTAGTCCATTTACATTTAAGGTTAAGATTGTTATGTGTGAACTTGATCCTGCCATTATGATATTAACTGGTTATTTTGCTCGTTAGTTGATGCAGTTTCTTCCTAGCCTCGATGGTCTTTACATTTTGGCATGTTTTTGCAATGGCTGGTACCGGTTGTTCCTTTCCATGTTGAGTGCTTCCTTCAGGGTCTCTTGTAAGGCAGGCCTAGTGGTGACAAAATCTCTAAGCATTTGCTTATCTGTAAAGGATTTTATTTCTCCTTCACTTATGAAACTTAGTTTGGCTGGATATGAAATTCTGGGTTTAAAATTCTTTTCTTTAAGAATGTTGAATATTGGCCCCCACTCTCTTCTGGCTTGGAGAGTTTCTGCCGAGAGATCTGCTGTGAGTCTGATGGGCTTCCCTTTGTGGGTAACCCGACCTTTCTCTCTGGCTGCCCTTAAGATTTTTTCCTTCATTTCAACTTTGGTGAATCTGGCAATTATGTGTCTTGGAGTTGCTCTTCTCGAGGAGTATCTTTGTGGCGTTCTCTGTATTTCCTGGATTTGAATGTTGGCCTGCCCTACTAGGTTGGGGAAGTTCTCCTGGATGATATCCTGAAGAGTGTTTTCCAACTTGGTTCCATTTTCCCCCTCACTTTCAGGCACCCCAATCAGACGTAGATTTGGTCTTTTTACATAATCCCATACTTCTTGCAGGCTTTGTTCATTTCTTTTTCTTCTTTTTTCTTTTGGTTTCTCTTCTCGCTTCATTTCATTCATTTGATCCTCAATCGCTGATACTCTTTCTTCCGGTTGATCGAGTCGGTTACTGAAGCTTGTGCATTTGTCACGTATTTCTCGTGTCATGGTTTTCATCTCTTTCATTTCGTTTATGACCTTCTCTGCATTAATTACTCTAGCCGTCAATTCTTCCACTTTTTTTTCAAGATTTTTAGTTTCTTTGCGCTGGGTACGTAATTCCTCCTTTAGCTCTGAGAAATTTGATGGACTGAAGCCTTCTTCTCTCATCTCGTCAAAGTCATTCTCCGTCAAGCTTTGATCCGTTGCTGGCGATGAGCTGCGCTCCTTTGCCGGGGGAGATGTGCTCTTATTTTTTGAATTTCCAGCTTTTCTGCCCTGCTTTTTCCCCATCTTTGTGGTTTTATCTGCCTCTGGTCTTTGATGATGGTGATGTACTGATGGGGTTTTGGTGTAGGTGTCCTTCCTGTTTGATAGTTTTCCTTCTAACAGTCAGGACCCTCAGCAGTAGGTCTGTTGGAGATTGCTTGAGGTCCACTCCAGACCCTGTTTGCCTGGGTATCAGCAGCAGAGGCTGCAGAAGATAGAATATTTCTGAACAGCGAGTGTACCTGTCTGATTCTTGCTTTGGAAGCTTCCTCTCAGGGGTGTACTCCACCCTGTGAGGTGTGGGGTGTCAGACTGCCCCTAGTGGGGGATGTCTCCCAGTTAGGCTACTCAGGGGTCAGGGACCCACTTGAGCAGGCAGTCTGTCCCTTCTCAGATCTCAACCTCCGTGTTGGGAGATCCACTGCTCTCTTCAAAGCTGTCACACAGAGTCGTTTGCGTCTGCAGAGGTTTCTGCTGCTTTTTGTTGTTGTTGTTGTTGTTGTTGTGTAGCTGTGCCCTGTCCCCAGAGGTGGAGTCTACAGAGACAGGCAGGTTTCCTTGAGCTGCTGTGAGCTCCACCCAGTTGGAGCTTCCCAGCAGCTTTGTTTACCTACTTAAGCCTCAGCAATGGCGGGCGCCCCTCCCCCAGCCTCGCTGCTGCCTTGCCGGTAGATCACAGACTGCTGTGCTAGCAATGAGGGAGGCTCCGTGGGCGTGGGACCCTCCTGGCAAGGTGTGGGATATGATCTCCTGGTGTGCCTGTTTGCTTAAAGCGCAATATTGGGGTGGGAGTTACCCGATTTTCCAGGTGTTGTGTGTCTCAGTTCCCCTGGCTAGGAAAAGGGATTCCCTTCCCCCTTGTGCTTCCCAGGTGAGGCAATGCCTCGCCCTGCTTCAGCTCTCGCTGGTCGGGCTGCAGCAGCTGACCAGCACCGATCGTCCGGCACTCCCCAGTGAGATGAACCCGGTACCTCAGTTGAAAATGCAGAAATCACCGGTCTTCTGTGTCGCTGGCGCTGGGAGTTGGAGACTGGAGCTGTTCCTATTCGGCCATCTTGCTCCGCCCCCCGTGAATATAGCATTCCTATTTTTCATTTACCAAGATACCTACAAGAAGCATTCCCAATTAAATCAAAATAAGAGGAAAATTATCAGCACTGAAGCTAAGTTGTGCTATCCAGGTCTTAATTCTTTTCTTCCAAGCAGAAATGCAGGCAAAAAAAGTTACTTGCTATCTGATACAATGATCTAAATCATAAGGTGTGTGTATTTTTTTTTTTTTTGCATGACCATATAGATTAAAAACTTTTTGTTGTTGTTGTTTTTTTGTTTAAACAGAGTCATGCTATGGGTGCCCAGGCTATGGTGCAGTGCTGATTCACAGGTGAGATCACAGCACACTGCAGTCTTATCTCCTGACTTCAAGAGATCCTCATGCCTCCGCCTTCAGAGTAGCTAGGACTGCATGTGGGCACCACCATGCCTGGGTTTACATTTATATATTACACAAAATGACCAAAGCAGGGAGCTGTCCTCAGCAGACTCTCTCGCCATGCTGTCTGTCTGTCTCTGACACCATTATAGCACCCCATTTTTACTGGGAGATAGCACACCAACAACAATTCCTTCTACATTTTCCTTTTTCCATTCTCTTCTGTTTGCCATTTCTTTTACAAATAGTTTTTTAGGTTACTGTGTTTAGTATACTCTACTCTCCTGTGACCAAAGTATGTGATAGAAGAGGAAACAGTTCATAAAAGAAAAAAACAGTTTGAACATGCCACACATCATTTTAATTTATTTTTTAAAAATCTCACTACAAGAAATATAGTTTCACCACCCCTTAAGTCAACATTCACCATCTATGGTCACTACTACCTAGAGGTCACTGGTCCAGGGACTCTAACTGTATGCTTAAACACCTAATGTCCTAGCAGACAATATATATCCTGAAATGTTTAGCCTCTATTTACACAGAGAAGTTATAATCACTATGTGACAGTTTAAGGAATTATGTCCTAGACAGATTTTCCCCAGATGTACTGCATGAAATTGACATTTTGAAGTTTTTTCAGCAGGATATAAAGATTTTATATAAATGGAAAATTTCCATTTCATAAATGACATTCTAAATGTTGTAATTGGCTTATACAGGTACCAGATAAGAACTTTTTCATTCTAATGTGAGAAATAAGGAAGTATGTTGAAATAAAATCTCTGATTTTGGTGGGTGGTTTTTCTATTCATTAATATTATTTTCCACTAATGAAATATAAAAGCATTTTATATTTGCATAGAAATATTAAAATTTATAAATATTAATTTTTTTCTATACTATCCCTTATCTTCAACCATCAGAAAAATGTAACAAATTAAATTCATTGTATGAGGCCTTTTCACTTGTGTATATAATTAAAAAAAACAGCAGAGAAGAAAGTTCTGGTAATTATTTGGTAAAAATGCACAGGGTTTTATCTATAGTATTTAGTAATTTTCCCTAATTTTTTTACAAATCCTACTGAGAATAAATTTATCTAAAAATTAGTAAGAGTACTCGCTTTTTTATTGTATGGTTTAACTGACATATCACTGAATGTTTGACTCTCAACAATCCCCCTTCTCAGGGAAGCCTTGATTTACAAGGTTTGCTTGTGCCAGTGGATCTGCTCCTCTAAATGCCATTGCTGATTGATGCAAGAATAGATGCCTGACCCAAGCTAGGACAATAACATTATTTTTCTTGGATATTTGAATCTTGAAGAAAAGAGAAAAAAAACTGAAGATAATAGGATCTCAGGCACATTAAAGACAGTGTAATAGAAACTGTGTCCATATGATTCTTGTTGCTGAGATAAACAAGGTTATGCTAATACTTACACTGCATACATCTTGATTGTACAATTCTTTCCACTTTCTATGTCTCAGCTCCCAGCACCCATTCAATATTTATTTTTACTCTGTTGTTTCATATAATGAGACTAATTTTTCTTTATTAACACAGTGAGGCTGAATTTCCACTTCTAGTTATCAAAAAGAGAAATTAGCCATATTTTTAACATCAAGGATAAAAATGTTTTTATAATTGCTATTTGTTTTGCTTTAGAGGGTTAATATCTATATAAAGAAATAAACCTCTGAGAATGTCCAAGTATCGCTTTGTAAGATCTCCTAGAATCATGTAATGTTTATTTTAATAACACTCTATCTTATAAATATAAATAGCATTTTTTCAGGCCTTTAAAACCAAAACATATTTCTCTGTGGACCTATTGAATTTTTGTGTTTTATAACATAACTTGACATATATTGTAGACGACTTCAAATCAGAAATCCATAGCATTATTATTTTACAAAAATTTTCTGATATAATTATTTTCATGGTATGTGCTGAGCTGAAATTATTTCCTTTCATCACGATTTCTGGAAATAATTAAATCATGTCTTGCTATAATAACAGCAATACATTTACTTAATGTAAACATACTATTATTTAAATTGTTGATATATGAAACCAGCAATATCCCTTTCTGCATATTGCCATGCTTAAAACGTTTAGTGTGTTTTATGCTGCTGATGCTCAATCTCTCTTCCTCTTTCTTTTTTTTAAATTATACTTTAAGTTCTAGGGTACATGTGCACAACGTGCAGGTTTGCTACATATGTATACATGTGCCATGTTGGTGTGCCGCACCTGTTAACTCGTCATTTACATTAGGTATGTCTCCTAATGCTATCCTTCCTCCCACCTCCCACCCCATGACAGGCCCCAGTGTGTGCTGTTTCCCACCCTGTGTCCATGTGTTCTCATTGTTCAATTCCTACCTATGAGTGAGAACATGTGGTGTTTGGTTTTTGTCCTTGCGATAGTTTGCTCAGAGTGATGGTTCCCAGCTTCATCCAGGTCCCTACAAAGGACATGCACTCATCCTTTCTTATGGCTGCATAGTATTCCATGGTATATATGTGCCACATTTTCTTAATCCAGTCTGTCATTGATGGACATTTGGGTTGGTTCCAAGTCTTTGCTATTGTGAATAGTGCCACAATAAACATACATGTGCATGTGTCTTTATAGCAGTATGATTTATAATCCTTTGGGTGTATGCCCAGTAATGGGATGGCTGGGTCAAATGGGATTTCTAGTTCTAGATCCTTGAGGAATCGCCAATCAGGCAAGAGAAAGAAATAAAGGGTATTCAATTAGGAAAAGAGGAAGTCAATTGTCCCTGTTTGCAGATGACATGATTGTATATTTAGAAAACCCCATCATCTCAACCTCAACCGAAAATATCCTTAAGCTGATGAGCAACTTCAGCAAAGTCTCAGGATACAAAATCAATGTGCAGAAATCACAAGCATTCCTATACACCAATAACAGACAGACAGAGAGCCAAATCGTGAGTGAACTCCCATTCACAATTGCTTCAAAGAGAATAAAATACTTAGGAATCCCTCTTTCTCTCTCTCTCTCTCTCTCTCAGTTCCTTAATCTGTTTTATTTCTTAGGAAGAGTTTTACTATTGCCAAACAAGCTCATTCTCTCTCTCTTTTCATGGATTTCCAGTTCTGATTCTTTTTATCAGTCAGTTTCTCTTCCAGAGTTCTTCGAAGGTTTATCTTGTGCATTAAACCTTCAGACAACTTTCATTACAGCATTTCTCACAATGCCTAATTGGAGAATTTAAGTTTAATCAATTTTTAAATAGTGTTGGAGCATGCAAGTGATAGATGATGATTGTAAAACACCTAAAAAGTAGAGATACAGTGAAGTGAATAAGACAGTCTAAGTAAATCATAGAGAAAACGAAACTCTCACAAGAACATCTCACCAGAGGTACGAATTATTATTATTTTTTTTTGAACCTTGAAAATTTTATGTAAATTTTAAGAAATTCAACAAAAAAATGCCACTTACTATATGATCCCATTTATATGAAATGTCCAGAATAGGCAAAGCTATATAGACAGAAAGTAGAATCACATTTTTTTTAGGGCCAGGGCGGGGATGAGGACGTGGGGAATGGCACTGATAGCTAATGTGTGCAGGATTTCTTTCTTTTTTCTTTTTTATTACACTTTAAGTTCTAGGGTACATGTGCACAACGTGAAGGTTTGTTACATATGTATACATGTGCCATGTTGGTGTGCTGCACCCATTAACTTATCATTTACATTAGGTATATCTCCTAATGCTATCCCTCTCCGCTACTCCCTCCCCACAATAAGAACTGAAAGAATTGTTAATAGTTCGGTATAATTTCTATTCACAGTAACTCAGTAACTTTTCACGCCTCTTGTAGCTTGGTGGGGCCATGTGACACAATTCTAATCAAATGGGTAGGAGCAGATGTTTTTCTTCTTGTGCATTACCCAGAAAATGGGTGAGTACCTCCTCCCCTGATTTTTTTCATACTTTCCCCATTAAGGAATCAGTGAAAACTGTTTCACAACATTGACCCTCAAAATGGAAACTTCATGGTAAACATGGAAATATTACTCTAAAATCTCTGAATTATCTACCTCTGGACTATTTTAGAATGAAAAGAAAAGAATATATCTTGCATAAACTGTTATATTTAAGGCCTCTTTATTGCAAAAGTTTGGACTATATCCAATCCAAACTAGAAATTTGTACTGGAGGTAGTCTGCTGCTCTCACAAAACCCCAAAATATATGGCACTGGCTTAGCAGTAATCAGGAGGACACGGTAATTATGGGTTGGAAGTTGCTTGTGATAACTTGAGAAGCAGACTGTGCCAACAAACAAATAATAACAGATCAAGTCTGGGTTTTCATATAGACAAAAAGAAACAACATTAAAATCCTGGAGAAAGGAAAAGCCGAGCACAAGGACCAGTAAATAAGTGAAAAACTTTACGTTGAAGAACTATATCCAGACATAATTTGCATTGATGACTCATGGAAATGAAAGAGAAGCAAATTGAATGTATTTACTAAGTTATCGAGGGATTTTTGCTGCCAGTGAAAGCACAACCTAGCCTGAAATGCATGCAATTGTTTGACTCCTCAAGCAGCTTCTATGTCCCCAAACTGAAGAAGCTGTGCAGCCGTCAGGAGAACACATTTTCCAACACACACTTCAAATATGGTCACAGAAGAAAATGGAAAAAGGCACCAGAGATGAAAATGCACAAAGGGCTTTCTCCAGAGACCAGAACAAGAACTAACCAGGGACATTTTGCCCTGCCAATGCTTGCTCAGCAGAGTTTCATTACCGCTGTGGGCAAGTGACTGTTCTGTATTTCCCTTGATTCTCTTTTCTGAATGAGATTTTAATTGAAGTTATCCCTGTCTTTCTCCATTACTGTTAAATGTGTATGGGGAGGGAACAAGTAATTTTTCTATTAGTTTATAGGTCACCAAAACCCCAGTAAACCCAGACTGACTTAATGGAGAGAACCAATCACCATTCAGAGGTCTGGCACTTTCAACTAAAAGACACGAATATATGTGACTTTGGTTGCCATCTATGGATGTGATTATGTGGGTTCTATGTGTGGAAAAAGAAATACAGATGGATATTAGGGTGGCCACAGAAATGGATTAAGGAATAGACTAACAGCCTTCCCCCACACATATTTATCCCTTCTTTAGTAACAGAATTCCTCAGTTTTAGCTAGTGACATTGGCACACAGCTACGGTTTCCACTTCCAGACTTCCTTGCAATCTTGTGTGGACATGTGACAAAGTTTTAACCAACAAAGAATGAGGAGAAGTGATAATACCACTTCCCAGTTATGCCTCTAAAATGTTGTACAGACTCTTCTGGCCCATTTTCTTTTCAACTGACTGAGATGATGTATATAGTAGCAACCACCCGACCTGAGATCCAAGTCTTATGTTAAGCATGGTAAGACAACGAATCAGCTCCAAATCACTTACCTCTGAACAGTATCATGACAGAGAAACATAATTTGAGATTTCTCTCTTGCTTAGAGCATAGGGAACCTGTAATCCAATACAGTAGTCTTCTCCAAGTTTTTATCATCAATTTCCTAAACCAATATACAAAATTAATCTTAATGCTAGGGTAACAAATGAGTTTCCCTCATTAGAAAATAGGGGAGTAAAAAAGGTTGGAATGTTTATAGACTTTGGTTGTTGTTCTTGTCACATATATAATTAATGTTACGCTAACATAGAGGTTTACACTCATTATTTAACTTTATAGTCTTCCAAGTTATTGATGAAATACTTCTGGGACCTTATTCTGCATATCCAATAAAAAACAGAAGAGTGGCAGTCATTGAGTGGAGATTGGCTTTTGTGGAAATATTTTCTTGGTTATGAGATGATACCAGTACAGATCATTGGTTGGTCATTTACAGAGTCTTTGGGGCCACGGGACAAACAACATGGGAGAGGCAGGACATGTCTTCTCACAGGCAATTAACCTTGCTACTTCTTGAGGTAAAGCATGTAAATCAGCAATCTCTTTCACTTTTTCTTTTGAAATTATAGTTAATAAAATTTCTTCTGAAACTGGTTGCCCTGTAACCCTAGTGTTTTATGTGGTGGGTTTTTATTTTTCTTCTTCTTCAAGTCCACATATTTTAATGAGAATTTGGGAGCTATGTCTATTTGTTTGTCTCCCTTGCTATAAAAGGAGATTAACTGAGGAGAATGTTCTTATTCACCTTGTTTTAGCACTGTCTCCTTATCCAAGAACAAAACCTGGCATAGAGTAAGTCCTCAATAAATACTTCCTCACTGAAAAAAATTAATGAATAAATGAGTCAGTCAGGCAATCAATCAATTACATAGTGTAAGAGCTAGTCTACTATCTACTAAGGTGGATATCACTTTAAACTCTAGAGAGCCTCTCTTTACATTTTAATTTTGAGTTGCCATCATATATACTATAAACGAAGTTAAATAAGTAATATGAATTATTCAGAAAATCAGAGTGTGGAAAGAGGGTAATTTCACTATAACAAAAATAAAGGCAATTTTATCTGAAATTCCAAAAGAACTTTCCACATTGACCAAATTTAATGTACAGTTGCTCGTCATCATGTATCCCTTTACTGATCTTCCATTAAACATTTTAAAGTGAATATTAGATAAGAATATTCTTACCTTGCAGAATAACATAATTTTATAGTTAAGATCTGAGGTTTGTTATATTAGATTTTTTCCTTTCCTTATGCTACAGTAAAAAATCTTGAACACAACCTCAAAATGACCTTACAGAAGTTCATATTGAATGCAGACAGTACAACCCAATATTAAGCACTTTTAAACCTAACTTGGTCTCCATCTGTCCTATAAGTCATTTCCACAGCCAGAAGTATGAGTAAACAAATGGCCCTTTAAGGAATGCTCTCCAAGTTCATCGAGGTTAGCTTTATCAGCCGGATAAACGGAGGTAAGTTTAAAGCTAATGGATCTTCAAAGAAATATTTCCCATTCCACTGTTCCTTAGATGCCAACATTCAAAACACTAGAGGGAAAGGCAGCCTAAGGCTCAGGTTGGAGGGCAGCATTTGTTACCAGAGAAAGGAAGGAGTAGGAGATGTTCCTTAATGATTATCTCCTTAATTCAGATCTTTTATCCGTGTCCAGCTTGAGTCATTTGCTCATAAGACATTGTGACAATGCACCCTTCTAATCCACACTAAATATTGAGACAGGTCAGTCTGTCTACATTAATCATAGTCTTTCGGTTTCAACTTCTCAAAACTTTTTGGCATTTCATCATCAACTGTGTTAACCCAAATATTAAAACACTTATGTAATTATACAAATTAAAAGACAAACTAATACACATTTACTATTATTAAAGATCAAAAGTATTAAACCTTGGATTGAATTAAAGAATTTGGGATTTACGATTGCCAGACTTGAGGTCAGGAACGTCTCATTTAATTTAATGGTATCCAGTAACTTTCATTTTTATATAGACCACAGAGACCTTTCAAGCATCATGTTGGTGTAAGTAGAGAAATACACTCTTTAACTACAGTATTCTCTATAACCTTTTGTTCCTTCCTATGGACAGCTCTCAGTGGTGTCTGCAGGTTTTCATTCAGCACTGACCTCAGGACAAATCACTGTGTTAGCCGAGTTTGTTGGGGGCACCTCAGCATCCTCTCTTTGCCCTCTTTTTATTTTCCCTTTAGCCTTAGGCCCTCAGAATGTGCAGTTTGTCTATCAAAACCTGTTCCCAAGAAATGATCAGAAGCATATTCACATTAAAGAATATCTAAGCAATAGCCATTTCAAATACGATATATTTCCAAGTAACTTTGAATTTAAATGTACCGAAGTAAAAACAGCAAGTTTGTACGAAAGCCCCTACAGTAGAATTTCAGTTCTGGGCAAATTTCATTCACATCCTTTCAGATCCTCTACCCCTTGCCCCTTCGTCTGGTGGAAGAGACGGCCAAGTGTTTGTTTGGAGTGGGTGAGGGCATGGTTTGCCTGTGTACTCATGTGTATGTGTGTTTGGAGGATGTGATGTATGAAGATAGTATGTGTGTGTGTGTGTCTGTGTGTGTGTGTGCGTGTAGGGATTATCTGCTTTTGCAGAGTGTGGGGCATGAGGGTGGTGTGTGTATGTGAGTGTATTCATGTGTGCACATGTGCATTTAATGTTACTGCTAACACGAAGGTAGGGCTTCTTGGACATTTGCAATCACACCATGATTTGTATATAAAGCCACATTTGTATATAAAGCCACTTCTGTTTTTATCTACATCCTGAAAAAATAGTGAAGAGAACATTTGAGCAACATTCTACATTAGGAAAGATATTGAAAGGTGATGAGCAACTGCACATAATTCTTGAAGGTTGAAGTCTTTCTTCAATTTATCCTACTTTTTATACTTTCCGATTTTCTTATTTTATATTATCAGGTCCAAATCTTGTGTAAGAAAAAAAAATACAACTTTGTTACCTTATATTTTCACTGTCATTGAAACTCACTTCTTTTAGTAATAGATTCTTGGGAATACTCGGTTGCTCCACACAGTCCAGGTGAAAAAATTTGCCCCCACATCTCTAAAGCCACATTTGAATGATCCAGTTGATCTGCTAAGTAGTGGAGCAAACTGCAGGACACTTTTCTCCCAGTCTGGACCTTTTTTACAAAAGAATCCCCTAGCAAACATGTCCCAAGCTATTTCTAGTTGGCGTGTGTGTTCTGGGGGCTTTATCAGCACAAGCAGGAGCAGAAATGCTGATACAACTGTCAGAGAGGAGGGGAAGTTCGCAGGAATTGTGAGAAGTTAAATGAGAGACTGGCAGCTCTGTCGGCTCAGCGTTCATCTCAGAAATGAGAAGAGGCTCAATCTGCAGGCATGTTTATGATTTTCTTATTAGGTGTCACAGGCAACTCAATTCCTTCCAGAATACAGGAACAATATGGAGACGTAGGTATTAAAATTTTAACCAGTAACAGCTGAGATAGAAAATATAGACAGAGGACAGAGAAGGAAGTGCACAGTAGAAAATGCTTTAAAATAAACCTGAATTTAAATCTGTGGTTGTCCACTTGCAAATCTGAATTTAAATCTGTGGTCTTCCAGTTACAGGATGATGAACCTTGGGCAAATTATTAACATATATTACAATAGGCTCAGTTTTTTTTTAAATCTGGAAAATGGGCATAAATTTTTTTTATTTTATATAGCTGTTATGAGACATGTATGATATAATATGTATAAAGAACAAACCCAGGCATTTATTCTTACAAGGCTTTTGATAAATGGTTGGAAATTGATATTTGAAGACCACAAATTAGCTTTGAATATCCTACTTAATTGCCCTCTATATTGCTTGTTTTTACTTCTATTATCAGCATAATTATTAGCCTTTTTGTTTATTTTTTGTATGCTTTTTTGTCTGTTCCTCAAATCCTATGACTTACTATGTTTGTAACTGTAACCAGGCTCTATTGTAATATTCTGAGTATGCTAATACAAATAGTAGACAGATTTTAGTGGATCTTTCCTATTTGCCAGACATTCTTCTAAATATTTTAAATAAGGTTTTAATTCTCGCAAGATTCTCATAAGTTAGTTACTATTGTTATCTTCATTTTGCTGAACAGATGCTATCTAGGTTGTCTATTGTCAGAGAATTAATATATTTAAGAGCCAGCATTCCAAACATGAACATCAGAGTTTAGACCTTATGTATTGACCACAATGCAGTTATATTAAAGAGAGAATAGGAGGGAGAAAAGATCTAAATAAGGTGGCAGGGTGCCACCCAGTGATAAAGCCTTAGAATAGCAGTGGATTAACCAGAAGTCTGGAAACAGGCAAGCAAATCATATTAAGAACCCCAGGAAAATGCTCTAGCGCAAAAGGTAGAATTGCATTTGGTGTCACTGAGACACTGAGCCATCAATGGAGGTTATAAAAATTTGATGAATATCTGGTTTATTTCACTTGTTTATTGAGAATTTATTCCTAGAGTACTGACCAAAACTAACCAATGAAAAAAAATAATTAGAAAGAAATTGAAAAGGTAAACATTTTACATCCAGAATACTTTCAACATTAACAAAAATGCATTTTAAAAAGCTGAAAAATAGATGTTCCCGGCATCTGACTTGAATGAACTACTGCACTACAAAGCTTCATTATCTCTGAGCTTTATGGCTGTAGGAAAAATATCAGGTAATATATGTAATTCTTCATAAAAATGTTTTTTAATACTATTTAGCATTGAACTCTGAGAAGAATTTAATATGTATCTAATAACAATGGATAAAATTGTATGTCAATGAGAATGAGACCTCTGTAACAGTAAAGTGATCAAACACTGAAATCCTGAGCTACCACTGTAATTAGGGAAGTATTTAGTAGTTTACCCATTTGACTGTTCATAAGGAAGTTATTTTTTGCTCAGGTACAATCTTGTAGTTATTCTTTTAGCCAAAAGCCAGAGGCTTATGACAGTCTTGTAAGTACTATGGTCTTGGTCTTGGTAGGACACTCCTCAATATGTATCAAGAGCATGAACAAGAGAGAAAACCGACAGAATAAAAAAAAAACAAAAACAAAATCCGAGAAGTCCTTTTCAGATACTACGTAAGTAACAACATTTTTTAAATGCAGCACTCTTAAAAAATAAAATGTAATGGATAAAGTAAGATTTATTCTTTATTAGTTATAAGGGCATTGTTACATCAAAAGACCCATTTACTACAATTCGCACAGTGCTAGAACATGAAACATCCTGAAGAGGATAAGCAACTGCAAACTCCACTGTACCACACAAATAGTTTACTTCACCAGCCCCCAAATGTGTTTACTTATCCACCATGAAGCACACTTTATCTAAGAAGACTTCCCTTAACTATAATGGTGCTAACGCTAAATGTAATACTGTAGTTGTTATTCCAGAGTCTAAGTATAGTCATCATCAATTCATCTTTCTGTCATCCAGTCTTGGATAAGAACCATATTTAGAAAGAATCTGAATCCATTTAGGAGGACTCCAGTTGATGATTACCATTAAGGTTTGCATGCCTGAGAGAGGTACGCAATTGACTTGAAAAGCACTGCTCAAGTCAATTAGCCTTTATGTCTGCATGTGTGCGCTCAGGAATACATTGAGCATATACTATGCCACTGACACATTAAGTGTTGTCCTCAAAATGTTCTCATTTTATCATGACAAAAACCTCTTACATAATTATTATAGATAAAGATATCGAAGCTCAGAGAAGATAAGTAGCATGACTAATGTCACCTGACTGCTAATTGTGAAAGCCAACATTTGGAAGTCTGAAAGACACTGACTGAATAGGCATTTATTGTGTAGATTCCGTATAAGTGCAGAACACAAAACATAAAGGCATAATACAGAAAATAAAGGAGAGAACAAAGAAAAACAGTGAGGCTGGGATAATATATCACAGGTTGTTTGGTAAACACCTGAGCACAGGAATAGAATGAAGGGAACCCAGAGAAATGTATATTTACCATGTCCAGAAATCTCCTTCACTGAAATATCTATGACTTCAAGCAAGACTTTAGAAGGAACTGGATTGCCATCCAGTAAGAATAAACTTTTGAAGAATGGTCTAAATTACCTATACTTTAAAAAAAAATTGTGGGCTTGGTAATGATAATTAAAAGTCAGCCCTCAAACTAACTACCTAAATAAATAAAAAAGAAAGGAAACTAGTGCCTATAAAATGAAGTTACAAATATACATATAATTAATCTTACCTGTCAGATTACCTGGAAGACATTTACTTATGGAAATCTATCCAAAGATACTCTTTAAAAATGAGATATATTTTCCTGCATTAAAATGTTTAACACAATGTTATAATATTTATAATAGTTTATGAAGAGTACGTTAAACAAACAAGAAAACTGTTTTGTTTTCTTTTGTTTTGTTTTTGAGATCAGGTCTCCCTGTGTTGCCCAGATTGGATTGTAGTGGCACGATCACAGTTCACTGCAACCTCAACCTTCTGGGTTCAAGTGATCCTACTGCCTCAACTTGTTGTAGCTGGAACTACAGACATGCACCAGCATGTCCAGTAAATATTTAAAATTTTTGTAGAGATGTGGTCTTTCTATGCTGCTCAAGCTGGTCAGAAACTCCAGGGCTCATGTGATCGTTCTACCTCAGCCTCCCAAAGTGCTGGGATTATTGGCAAGAGCCACGGCACTTGGTCAAGAAAAGTGTTTGTAAGTACCACTGCTAGAAAGAAATGCAGGATGTCCAGTTTAAAATTGAATTCCAAATTAAAAATTCAAAGTAACTCCTATGCAATATTTAAGATACAATTACACAAAAAACAATTTGTTGGTCATAAGGGATTCAATTAAAAGGGTAACTTGTACTTTTATTTGTTTGCTAAATCTGGTAAACTTACTTATGATATAACATTAAGTTTAAAAAGAAAAACAGGATACAAACTTTTATATACAGATGAATTTTAGCAAGGTTAAAAGATGTGGCATTTGGTATTTTTATGTTGTTTATGTTTAAAAAAAATTCTGTACATTCATTTATTTCTTTAATTAATATGTTTTACTATCAAAATTAAAACAAGAAATATTTCTTTTTAACAAAGAAACCAAACACGCTAAGTATTTTTGAAGTATATACTTGCAGTGTAGCTGACACCTCTCTAAAAGAAGTTTAGCTGATTGAATAAGATTTTTTATAATTTTAGTACAGTATGTTAAATATTTAGTAAGTATACATACATATATATGTAGACAGATAGATAGATGATAGAACAAATAGACACATTATGCTACAGTAATTAAAACATAGTCATTTGTTATTTGTCCTAACTTATCCCTAGATACTTTGGATATGGGCGCTGGAAGTAGCAAGCACTTTCTCAGACTCTAGGCATCGAAAGGAAGGGAAACTGACTAGTATGATTTTAGGCCAGAATTTCGACATGCAAGAAGGAGATATATAACAAGCTCACAAACAAAAAAACACAGCAACAGAAACTGCCTTTCAGCCTGTCTCTGGGAAACAAGCACGCTAATTTATAGTCTTCCCACATGCAGGCCTGTCTCATTATAATCCACTCTCCCCACTGCAGCAGCCAAAATGTAAACCTCTGCTTAAAATCCTTCCAAACAATTCCATCATTCTCTGCATAAAGACCTATCTGTAACACAGCCTATAATTAGGTTGACTCAGAATCCCAGTTGCCACCTGTTGTTCTGGTGTAATCATTGATGGTACCTCCCTTTCACTCTCAAAAGGGATCCAGTTTAAACAATAAATTACACAGTTACCTCTCCAAGTTCTAGTTTTTTCTCCTATCCCACCCTTCTTTACTTTATACCCACCAGATATACTGAATGCCCTCTGGATCCCGGAACATACCATCCTCCTTCCTCATTCAAGGCCTCCGCACAGGCTCTCCACTCTGGTCTAAAGCAGTCTTCTCTGCCTCCACCCCTCTTCCAGGTTTATATTTCCTTAAACCCTATTCATCAGTCATGTTTTAGTTCAAATAAAACTTTTTTCCAGAAAATTCATTATTTTTGTATCACACTAGATGTGATCTTCCTATTATTTATTCTCCTACTGGCATACACTTTTCTATGTTTTACAGAGGTGATATGACACTTATTGGCGATGTTATTTGATTAATGCCTACTTGTTCAATGTAACTGTATATGTCAGGTTGGTTTCTTATTATTAGTTTTCTTTTCTTTGGGAATTCAGTGAACCCAGCACCCATAATTGTGCTTGGTACATGTTGGTTCTTGATAATCATATGCTGAACCAATAACTGCAGGAGGCACATAAACTTTTTGATGAAAGAATACATACAACCATACCTACTTCAAAGTGCCTACTTCAAAGGCGAGTTGTATGTGCCTTTTCATGAAAATGTTTGTAATATTGGTTTTGATTTTGTGAAATTATCAGCCAACTGTGCTCATTGCTACATACATTGATCCACAATTGTTTGTGAAAAAAAGATTTGATTCAATTCTATTTTGTCTTTATTGAGTAGCTAAAATATATTTATAAGGAAAGTAGCAAGCTCATTTTACTTTTCATGAACATCTTCTATTTTGCCCCACTTATGTTAGCTTATTGGAGAATATAGTTTTAGATACCACACTATGTCTATGAAAACACCACCTACCTTGGTTCTATGAGTAAATATATTTCTGATATTTAATATAGGCTTTAGTCCTTATATTGATGTCTCTCCAAATGCTTTTGCCAACTAGTTTTGTGGTAAATAATGTCTGTGAGTCCTTGGTTTTGCTATCTCTGTGCTCCATTTTTTTAGGGAATTCTGTGCTCAACTCGCTATCTTCTCAGAATTCCTTATATTTATTGAAATTTTACTGTGCACTTCCAGTGTCTAACTCCCCACATATCCTATGTTACATATTCTATCTTACATAGATTATTACAAACTAGTCAGTGAAATTTAAAACAATAATAACTGTTATTATTACAATTATAATAACCATAGCAAATAGATATTAGGTGCTTACATGTGACAGTGTTCTAAGTGTTTTTCATGTATTAATTCAAGTCTCTAGCAAGAGACCCATAACAAATGTGAAATGTAGCAGAGCATTCTAAAGCAATTAGCTTGGAACAAAAAAAGTCATTACAAAAACACAGATACTGTACCTTGGGGGAAGAATGCCAAGTCTTTGGTTTAGAGAGAGAGAAATAAGGAAAGTGAATGATTTTAAGTATGTTCTACACTTCAATTTCATGCTCGGTTTCAGGACGGTTAATGCTTAGCCTATAACATTAATATTTTTAATAGACACTTTGGACACTGGTATAGGAAAATGACAATAAACAGATACTGTCCTGCTGCCACTGCCTTTAGAACAAAGCTCCCATAACTAAAATCGCTATCTAGCAGATTAAAAAGTGTCACACAAAGGATATCCCAGCTTCCCTCTCATGTGGCCCCAAGTTTGGGTCAAAATCTTTTTCACTAAAAGAATGAGAATCTCCTCAAGAAACATAAAGTGCTCACTTTAAGCCTGGGAATTCTGAACCTTAATAAGAGGAAGATATAATCTATCTCCTCCAGAAAAAAAAATTTGACCATGATCTACACAGAATACATTTTATTGAAAGTCCATGTACAAATTATACAATGAAAAATGAATAATCTTATTTGTGACCATTTTTAAAGAATATATTATTTATATAACTCAGATAACCTGGCATATCATATAATCTTAGTTTTACTTAGTTGTGGTGAACACCCAACT